>NW_022436946.1:19245197-19385338 GCF_009761245.1 Sapajus apella | reverse complement strand
TTTATGGGATACATGAGATGTTTTGTTCTAAGCATATAATGTATAATAATCACATCATGGAGAATGGGATATTCATATATATAGGTGTGTATATATATGTGTGTGTATATATATATGTGTGTGTGTGTGTGTGTATATGTATATATATACACACACATATATACACACACACACACACACACATACACATATATATATACACACACACACCTATATGTACCAATAAACATTCAAATTAAAAATTTTGAAACAGAGGAGAAGGAAGAAGGAAAAGAAGTTAATTTCCCAACTTCTGCTCATTTTCTTTGCAGGGACATATTGGGCCACCTTTGAAGGTGCTATATTAGTTTTCTATTGCTACTGTAACAAATTACCATACATTCTGTGAAACAAAATAAATGCATCGATTCATAGTACTGCAGGTAAGAAATCTGACACAGTTCTGACCAAGCTAAAATCAGGGTGTGGGCAGGGCTGAATTCCCTTCTAAAGGTTCTAGGGGAAAATCTACCTCCTTGCCTTTGAAGCTTCTAGAGATGGCTCCTTGCTGCAACTGCAAAGCCAGCACTATCATGTCTCTAACTCTTCTTCCCTTGTCACATCTCCCTAAGCCCCAGTCAGTGAAGATTCTCCACTTTTAAGGACCCATGTGATTAGATTGGACTCACCTGTATAATCCATAATGATCTCCCCACTCCAAAGTGCTTAACTTAACAACACCTACAAAGACCCTTTTGCTATGCAAGGTAATTTATTTACCGGTCACAGAGATTTGGACATGGACATCTTTGAGGGGCCATTATTATGTTTACCACAGGGACACAAAATGTGCAATTATTATCCTGGGTCACAGTCATGCACTCATCTTGAAAAGACGGTTATATGATAAAGCTATACAGCAAGCAATAGACAGAAAAGAAGGTCCCAATGAAATGCTTTAGTAACAAATCAGTAAGAAGTGTGGGCACAGCCTGACATCTTTTGCTATAATCAGTTTTGCATCAGCAAGGTAAGTCATTACCACCGTCAACAGGGAGTATTGACCAATATAGCAACTCATGCATAAATATATATTAGAATAGTCAAGGACTCTTCAAATATTCTCTTGATTACATCTTTAACATCTGGAAAATAGGGCTTATGTGGAGGAGCTTATTATGAGGAATGAGAAAGACTTGGTAAAGAAAAATATATTTTTCCTCTTTAGAATTCCCAACACATTTCTATTTTGGTTATTTTAGACTATTATTTTGAAATTTGGAAATTTTAAAATTATAATTCAATCTCCTGATTCAAACAAGAATCTCAAAATGATATTCCTGGTGTTGTTTAAAGTGAATAAACAAAAATATTTAAGAAATATTGTAATAGATTAGCATGCACCACATAAAAAAAAAAATCTCTGAAGCATTATCCTGAAATAGGCAGAGTCTTAATTTCTGCCATATCAGGCACTCAGGTATTTGAGAATGGGCCGAGGAACACAGTATTGTGAAATGTGTCTTATAAGGGCAAGGAAAGAAATACACAAGCCATCCCTTCTTTTGACTCCTAAAGTTCAGCAACTTTGTGAAGCTCTTTCATTACCCATTTTCTTTTCCATTTGCTTTCAACTTGTTAAGACTGTACAGAATTTTATGCAGTTTTCTTTCTTTCATTTATAATTCAATTGCATATATTTTCTCTTATAGTTGTGAAGAAAGCTGTTTGCTTATACAATTGCATGGCATAATGTACTGAATTCTGCTAATAACTAATAATAGAAGGTGCAGAGCTTTTGAAAACATGCGCTGTTCAAACCAATCATCTACATTGATCTCATATGAAGATTACTTGTAGAGTACATAAAACAATAGCTCCTTTCTTCTACCCAAGATCTTTGGATATATTTTTTTCTTTACTTTCAGCGACTGTTCTGGAACATTTGGATAAATGCTCACAAGGTGGTAGAGATAAAGAACTGCTAAAAAGAAAGCCCTCTCAGGTTCAACCTGAAGTTGTTGACACTGTTGAGATGTAAACACCCTCTTTAAGTTCTTGAAATCATCAGCAAAATCTGTTACCCACTAAAAGCCTTTTGTGGAGTAAAGGGTGTATGTGGTTTGTTTATTGTGGAAATAGGGAAAAGCCTGAGCACTTCACCTGTTCCCTGACAGGTGTTCCAGAGCAGCAGATAAACTGAGATATTTCAGCAGAAGCTTAAGTAAGTCAAAGAGTGACATGCCCACAAAAAGGTGATGAGGACTAACAGAGGGAACAGAATGGATTAGGCTTTGAACTGATCTTATGTGGATGTTGATAAGGGACCCAAGTTGACATCTGCATTAGAGGACAAATCAAAATATTTTTTCTTTTTTGTAAACCACTTCGTTGAGGTGTAACACATAAAAAACTGTATATATGTAATGAATATAATGTGATATGTCTGGGAATAAATATGCACCCATGAAACTATCACCACCAAGGCCATAAACAGATCCATCACATCCCCAAATTTCTTCAAAATATTTCTCTACCTAGCATCTCACCACCTTGAAAAGCTGATTTTAATTTAAAGTAAGTTTTAGGTCAAAATATACTCAGTATGTAAAAGAAAAGCATATAATTATGTGTGTGCTTATCTGTCCCAGATAAGAATACTATAAAAATATTCTGCATATAGGGAAATGCCCATCAAGGTTGACAACTGCTTATCAATTTATTTTTTGTCTCAACCATTAAAGTGAAGGAAGTCATAACTTAAAACTTTCTCATATGGTTCTATACACTACATATAGCTGATTTTGACCATATTTCTATCTCATCTCCCATTTTCATTTCAAATTCCTACACCTGTAGTATACTAGCTCCACTCCCTATTACAATTTGTTTTCTTCTGATTCATTTCTATGCTTCACTCAACCTGACATCTATGTTGATCACTCCTCTGAAATTGCTCTTTCTGCTGCAACTAGTGGCTCCTCTGGGTCAAATCCAATGTCTTCTTTCATTTCCTTTTAGACTTTCCTCACCTACTTATCAGATCCCTGACTATATTATTTTTCTTATCTTCTGATAGGCATCAACTTCCTGAATACCCTAAACTTCTAGTATTTACAATGACTTACTATGTCTTTTAAGAAAAGGTCTTTTGTGTTTTCTTTGCCTACTCTTGTTTCATATTATTTTAGTGTTTAAAAAACACTGACTGTAATACCATTTATATTTTCAACAATATGTGTTTTCAGATAGCTGGAAGAGCAGATTTTGAATGCTCCCAACACAAAGAATAATAAATAATGTGAGGTAATGAATATGCAAATTATCATGGTTTGATCACCACACACTGTATACATGTATAAAAATATCACTCTGTGTATATACACTGTATGTATATAATCATACATAATCATAAATATGATTATTATTTGTTAAAAATAATAAAGCAAAAAAATAGTAATTAGGGGAAATTAACAAACACCCATTTGGCTGAATTCAATTTATGAATATTTTATTAAATTTGTATGTGTTACTACCTATATGTAGGTGACCCCCACCATCTTTTACTAACTCTCTAGTTCTAACATTTTAATAAAATGCGCCCCCAATTTTCTTACCTTATTTTTATCACCCTCATATAATTTGGATATCTGTCCCTATCCAAATCTCATGTTGAATTATAATCCCCAGTGCTGGAGGTGGGGCCTAGAGGGAGGTGTTTGGATCATGGGGGCGGATCCCTCATGGCTTGGCGCTGTTTTCATGACAGTGAGTTCTCATGAGATATGGTCATTTAAAAGTGTGTGGCACCTCCCCCTCATTCTCTCTCACTTGCCCCTGCTTTCACCATGTGAAATGCCTACTCCCACTTCACCCTCCACCGTGATTGAAAGCTCCCACAGCCTTCACGAGAAGCCTAGCAGTTGCCAGAACCATGCTTCCTGTACAGCCTGCAGAACTGTGGGCCAATGAAGCCTTTTTTCTTTAAAAATTACCCAGTCTCAGGTATTTCTTTATGGCAATGCAAGAATAGCCTAATAAACACCCTAAAAGAGAATCCTTTTTTGAACAATATATTATGCTTTCAAATCCTCTGCAACTTGATCATTTCAAAGATTATTTCAGTCTTTAATTTTCCAAAATTAACATATGTGTTAAAGAATTTGAGTACTTCTCCAGTTCTGTGAGATTATCTTGCACGGAAGCACATCAACTGAGCAATTTCAGCAGAATCTTGAGCTCAGACAGTGATGTAACTGCAGGAAGGTGATCAGGACTAACACAGAGACAGAATAGTTGAGGGTATGAACTGGTCTTCGAATCCATACATATAGATACATGTATATACACACACACACATATAAATATTTTTAAGTTATCTGAGATAAAACTTTCTAGATAGAATGGGAGGCAAATTAAAAGAGCACTTTAAGAGCAAATGTTTTGAAGGAATTCATGTTTACGTAGCTTTTATCTTCTTTCATTCAGTTTGTAACAGACACTCCTTAACCTACCATTTTGTGCAGATTAATATACAAGGCAATACAAGAATTAAAAATAAGTTTAAAACATCTCCATCTCCAATAATTTACAGCTCAGACCACTAACCTTAGAATGAGTCAAGATAAAATACATAAAGTTCCATGAGTTCTCCTTCCAGGGCGGGAGAAACTTCATTAGATTGAGCTGAGGTGGGTTTTCATAAAGGAGAGTGGCATTACTGTATTTCTCTTATGTTTAGCAGTACCTTATACTCAAAAATAAAATAAGACATTGGATGGATAAGTGGATAGGTATGTGGGCATGAAACAGACAAATAGTATTTGAGTCATATTATTATGGAAGGGAAGGAATTCAACAGGCATAGGCTATGGGAGAAAGACATCTCAATGAGAGAAAAACATGAGCAGAGACTATAAGGTGGGAAATCGGGCCAGGTGATTAGGGCAGAATAAATACCTCAGTTTTGCTCTCAGGTATGTGAAAGAAATAGAGAGTAATTCAGGGCTCCAAGAGCTGATGTGCAGGGCTGATATCACCTGGTGCAAATCTATATAGTGGTAGCATCTGTTGAAATACTGAGTTTCCTGTATCAATTGGTAAGTAGCATAAAAGTGACTGCAATAAGCAATAGTAACAGATATTAAATATTCTAATATGAATTAATTAGTTCAAGCTAATATTTGAACACTGTCACAACAACCATTTGTAATTGAACTTCCTGTCATACATAGAAACATCCCCACCACGTCTGCCAGACCAGACGATTTCACACAGGCTTCATAGCACATTCTTTCAAGACCCTCTGTGCCCCAGGAAAATCATCTGTTTATCACCATCTTCACTTGCACAGTTGCTGCTGCTTCCAAATGGTTTATTTTTTTCTTAGGTTATTGTCAACGCCTTGTAATTGGTTTCTATCTAAAAAATGTGCAGTGTTTTTAAAGTTATACATTTACATGAATAAATACTTTTTGAAGCCTTAAGAAAGGAGGTGCCACAAAATTTGGAGATATTTATAACTATTCTTGTAAATATCATACACATGCTCTTCTGAATGTGCAACAGAACAAAGAAAAAATGAAATTTATAATGAGTCTCAACCTAGGTTATCTATGGTTTTGGTGCAGAAATTAGAACAGCTCGAAATTCCTCTAATACAGTGTGAGGGTCAGGAGACATTTCAACAGATACTTTATATTTCTGGAGTGAGAATGATCATCTCAACAAAAATATGAGTGGATTATTATTAATATTGAAAAACATGTTATGCAAATGATATCACCAAAAATTGAATTTGCTAAATGGTAATCACATCCTGTTAAAGGTCAAGGATCAAATAAGGAAAATTGTAAAATTATGATACTATCTTTTCCACAGTAAAAGTAATCTTGTATTTCCAGGTTTACTAGAACTCTTTGTTTTTTAGAGATAATCTTGCTCTATTACCTAGGCTGGAGTACAGTAAACTGATGATAGCTCACTGCAGCCTCAAACTTCTGGGCCCAAGCAATCCTCCTGCCTCAGCCTCCTGAATAGCTAGGACTACAAGTGTGCACCACCACAGCCAGCTAATTTTTCACCTTTACGTTTTGTAGAGACAGGATTTTGCAATGTTGCCCAGGCAAGTTTTGAGTGCCTGGCCTCAAGTGATCCTCCCACCTTGGCCTCCCAAAGTGCTAGGATTACAGGTGTGAGCCACTGTACTCAGCTTAGAACTTTTTGAAAAATGATAAGTTGGATATAGCATTGCAAACTTGTTTTATTTCAGATATATGTGTATGTAGATAGATACATATATACATTTTTATATATATCCACATATTTACATATGTGTACATGTATATACACATATATCTGCCATACATTGTTTGCAATAGTATATCCATATTATCCATTTTTTGAAGTTCCAGTATCTAGTATGTGTGTATACATATATATATACACATACACTGAAATGAGAAAAAAACGTTGTTGTAAAACTTACAAATTTAACATTACGTTTTGACTTTTATATTTAACAGTGTTGATAGTTTAATTAAAACATGAAATTCAGTATTTAAGGATAGTTTAATTTTTTTTTATGTATCTCACGAAGGTGGAAAATATGTATCTGTAAATAATGACTTATCAAATGCATGATCGGAGCTCAGGAGAAATGGCTTTAACACAAAATGTTTTCATTTTCTGGGAACTTTATTGAATTTTGCATAGAGAGCCAATGAAGAAAGTCTGGAGTTTCAATTTTACAAAAATTTCTGGTTGTTCTAGTTTGGCACTTCGTTCTCTGGATGATGCAATAAAAGGCATAATCAAGTAAATCTTTTTAAATCCTTTGTTTAAAAAGAGGATTAAAGATCACATAGAATTAAATAATATGAGAGCTAAGATTTGAAATAATAAACAAAGGGAGATTATTTGGATCTGTTCATGACTCTCTCACATTGGGACCACAAAAGTAATCTGGAAATTGTACTGAGTATAGTATTTTTATCTTAGTTATTATGAAAAGGCCTATTTAAAAAAATCGGCATTTATTTTAAAGCTATCAAGGTGGGGGCACATATTGATTTAATAGAATATAAGCTTCTTAAGAGTCACTCCTTGTGTGTCTTAGTCACAATTTATCCTCAAGGGATGAGACAGTGTCTAATATGGAAGAGGAGTTCAATATATCCTACAATGAGTGAATGAATTAATGAATGTTAGGAAAAGAAGCAGGATATTCACAGACATTTGGAAAATTATATTTTTAGAAGTATGGTTTTAATAAAGGATGTTCTGTTAGAGATTTCAACTTTTTTTAGCTTTAAAGAAATGTTTTGATTATTAAACGTGATATTAATTCAACAATTAATAACATAGATTGAGAAAACTGAAAAAGGAACCTTTTAAGGGAAAATTAGAGATTCTATTTTGTAGATAAAGTACAATAAATCATCTAAAATATCAATCACAAGAGTAAAACAATTAGTGGTAGAGAGTCAATTACATAAAATATTCTGTCATTTGATAACAAAAGTAAGCAGATAAATCATTTTTAATTTTTTTCAAATTATTGAATTCTAAATATAACACCTTTAAAAAATTTTTTTACATACTCAACAAAAGAGATGTAGAGTATGTAAAACTCTCATACACTATAGTGAAGGCTAGAAATTGTTTCATGTGATTGATGTTAGCTCAACAGAACTTGAAAGAAGATTCAATGCTGTAAACGCTATCATTGATGATAGGAGAAATTTCTACTTATAAAACCACAGGTCATACTCTGAGGACATTTTTAAAAGAGCTGATGTCAGATCATGGTTCAGATAAAGACATCATCTGTCTAGCAATGGCCATTTCAAACAGAAAATCAGATCCACAATTTCTAGAAATTAACAAATCACTTTGTAATTACTAGAATGTTTTGGTGAACGATCTGTACTATAAATTTCTTGGGACAGATAGATTGAAAAATAGATAAATATCTGTTTATATCCATAAATGTAAATAGAGGACAGATGATAGATAGATAGATAGATAGATAGATAGATAGATAGATAGATAGATGAACAGACGACAGACAGATATAGCCTACCCATAGTGGGGTTTAAATACTGAGTATCACCAGCCTCATCCAATAGTTCAATCCTGTATGCAGCATGACAGTGGAAAACACATGGATGGTTGTAAACTGCCTGCATTCAATCCTGACTTTGCCATTTACCAGCTATGTGACCTCAGCAAATTATGGCACAATTAATAATGCCTATTTCTTAGGGCCATTGTGAAAGCTCATCAACTATTGTACATAGACTGTGTTCAATAAACATAGATGGTGCTGTTCTCCTCATCAGGAAAGTCATGCTGAATTCATTGGCCAGGCTGGTACTGGCTTCTGACTCTGTGACAGTGCTTTTTTTCCTACCCATACTGTTTTCTCTAAAATTCTGATGGAAAAGTTAAAATCATGATCCTGAATAAGTGTGTTTGAAAAGAGAATAATACCTTCTGGGGCTTTGTTTTTCCTAAAGCCATCATGGCTGGTGCAAATATTGATTTAAGACACTATAAGCACCATGAGAGTTGCTCTTTGCCTTGTTCAGCATTGTATCTTTAAGGCTCAGAACAGTGTTGGTACGTAAGAGTAGTTCAAAACATTCTATGATGAAAGGAAGAAAGGAAGGAAGGAAGGAAGGAAGGAAGGAAGGAAGGAAGGAAGGAAGGAAGGAAGGAAGGAAGGAAGGGAGGGACGGAGGGAGGGAATCAATCCCAGGGAAAAAAAGAAGAGCATTGAATTACTGAAAAGAGGAAGCCTGAGAGATGTGGTCATAAAATTTGACTCATATTAGAACTTGGTTATGTTATAAATACCAATTTTCTTTCCTGGTTCTTCATTTTTTTCTCTGCATTTATTTGGGATTGCTTCTCAGTTCCTACATGGTAGTTAAAAGGAAAAAAATTATCTAAATGTCAAATGTGAATTATAGCTTACAGCAAGCTGAAAGTTAATCAGTATTATCAAACTGAGGAGCATGACCCATTAGTTGGTCATGACCCTTAGCTTAGTGGGTTATCAAAATCATTTGTTTAAAAAAAGAGAGAGAGAGGCTATAACAAAGAAAATATCAGGGTGTACTATACATAAAATCAGCATTGTTTGATTATTGTGTTTTGTGTGTGTGTGTATGTGTGTGTTGGTTCTTACTGGAAAATTGATTTCTTATGGTGAAATCACTGAAATAATAGAAAAGATCATGATTGAAACAGCCCATTTGGTTGTTTTTTGCTATCTCTTGGACAAAAATGTCCCATCTCTGTCTTCTTGCCCCTGGCTCTTCTTCCCAGGACACTGGGATTAAGGTGGAGGGCAAATGTTGTGAGCATTGGGTCCCCAGGCTTGGCTGTGGATGTACCAGACGAGAATCCAAAGGCACTTCATTATGCCTTTCTCTTTCCACAATGCTTCTCAAGCCAATTCCTTTCTGCAAAATCCTAAGAATCTGAATGTTATCCTATTTTTCTTCTTTGTATTCCTACCATAAAAAGCTAAATCTCCTTCACCCTCCCCTTCTCTGTCTCTAGGAAGAAAACTGAGGCGCTTTGAAAATTTTCTGTTATCCTGACAACTTTTGGTAAAATGAGAGGGGCAGCATTTCTCCAAGAGAACTTGTGGTTGAGAGTGCCCATCATCCGACAGAGGCAGCCCCTCCTTGTCCTGGGCATGACCTGGGTGTGGGGGTGGAGGAGACCAATAGCCCAAAGCGTATTCAGGAACCATCTGAGAAGCCTTTTAAAACTATAAAAACTACACCATAGCTGAGATATTCTGCAAGCAGAGGAGGAGACAGAACAAATAAAAATGATCTTACACCTATCCCTCCTCTACCACCTCCACTGTCATTTTAAAGCAAGATAATTTCTAGCTTTTATTTGGGCACCCCAGACTGTCTTCTCTACTGGGAGGAAATAATTCCCATGGTAAATGAGTGAATAAGCATCATTTCATTTTAATTTCATTGTGCAAGTGTTTTTTTTTTTAGGATCTAATCATCTCTGTACAGCTAGAAGGCCATATCCTGAAGTTCAGGGAGACAAAAGTACATTTTAAGACTTTTCTGGCCTCTAAGAGTCTGAATATACAAATAGACAATGGCCAAACCATAGATAAAAATCAAACTCTGACTCAAAAGCTGCAGCAATGCGCGCAGGAAACCAGCCCCCTTATCTACAATGAGCATCCCATGAAGACAGCCTGCTGTTAGCCAAGCTAATAGGAAGCCAGATTACTATCTCTAGCAACTATCCAGGGAGCTAAACAATAACTTCTGTTGGCCTAGAATGGCCAGGACTTGATTAATAACTGGCAGCTTTCTTAATTTTTATCCCTATTTTTAATTTAAGACTAACCAGAAAAAGCCAAATATGTGCCCCCAACCAATCACATAGGATACCCCCTTCTCATTAGCTTCCTCCAGCCTCTCCACACCAGCAGCCTGCAGTTGGGGCACAGACACCTGAAGCCTTCACTTTTCTTTGCCATGAAGCTTTCACACTCCTCTGCCTGCCTTGGAGTCTCTGCCAAATGCAAGTGATGGTGGCTGACGCCCTTGCTACAGCAAGCTCTGAATAAACAGCCTCTGCTTCTCTCATTTGGTTGGCCTTCATTTATTTCCACTCCTCAATGCACAATCTTCTTGATTTTTTTATATTATACATTAATAAGTTTCTTTCTTGCCTTTTATTGTTTATTTTCCAAAGGATTATTTTTAATCATATTAATTGATCAAGTAGGTTGGGGTAGGTCTTTGGAATAGGAATAATCAAGGACTATTCATCTTGGGTAGGCACAGTGGCTCCGGCTGTAATCCTAGCATTTTGGAAGGCCAGGAGTTAGACACTAGGCACCATAGCGAAACCCTGTCTCTACAAAATTTTTTCAAAAATTAGCCAGACATGGTGGCATGCACCTGTAATCTTAGCTAATCGGGAGGGTGAGGTGGGAGGGTCACTTGAGGAGGTCAAGGCTGCAGTGAACCGTGATCATTCCACAGCACACCAGCCCAGGCAACAGAGTGAGACTGTGCCCACCCCCCCCCAAACACAAAGAAAGAAAAAGAATTATTCATCTATGTTTTTTGGAAAATCTTTGGTTGGAATGCTGAGGCCCTCACAGAAGAGAAGCATTTCCCCTCAGCTAAACTCCCATAGAGAAATAGGTTTTTAATATATCATTTTGTAATCATTTTATACATAGCCCATCTTCAGCCCTTTGTACAGCTAAGATTATAACTTAAACTGCTACCCAATGAAACCTATAACAGAGTTTCCTATTGTATTATTTTGTTCTGACACATTTCTAAAATACTTTATTTGGCTCTTTCATGAATAGTCCTGCACGTAGATTAACTTGAAGTGGACATGTTTATATTTAAGTATTATTTTAGTTAGTATACAATAGTTATTTTAAAAAATAAATCCAGACTTATAAAAAAGAATAGATTTATCCAGGTGAAAAGAAATTACACTATAAATCTAATATGAGTTGTTAATGTTGCAGAATTAAATTTAAACACTGAAATTAATAATAGTTGTTTTTATCTTACAACTAAAGCCTTTAAATTTACAGTTAAATAAATATGTCATACTTGAAAATGACTAAGGTTTTATCATTTTCTTCTCTAAGAATCTGAAATATTCTGGAATTTCTATTTTTTTTAGATATATCTTAAATGGTGTTGAATTTGAAGGATATGAAAATAAAACTGCAAGCATTTCTAATGAAAGAATTAATGTATCAGACAATGTTTCCAAGGACAATAAGATCAGGAGAGATTAAAGGAATTAGAATCTATAATACTTTGTTAACAAATAAGCCACGACATCAGTTGGACATACACTGTAGGTCAAGCCTCAGAACAATATGTTGTCGTGTACTCCCTGTCTCCATTGCAAGGATTTTATTATCTAATTCAGCAAATAGAGCAGAAAATTGTAAAACAACTGATAGGTAAGTTGACTATGTAATTATAAGCATTAATTAAAGAGCCCAATGATATATGAAAAAAGTATATGATCATTACTAATCATCAGAGAAATGCAAATCAAAACCACAATGAGATATCATCTCGCTCCAGTTTAAATGGCTTTTATCAAAAAGACAGGCAATATTGGATGCTGGCAAGGATGTGGAGAAACAGAAACCCTCATAGACTGTTGTTGGGAATGTAAATTAGTACAGCCACTATGAAAAACAGGAGGTTCCTTAAAAAACTAAAAATAGAACTACCATATGATCCAGAAATCACATTGCTGGGTATATATACAAAAGAGAAAATTAGTACAGCAAAGAGATCTAAGATATGAAATCAACCTAAATGGTCTGTCAATGGATGAATAGATAAAGAAAATAAGGTACATGTACACCCTGGAATGTTATCCAGCCATAAAAAAAAATGAAACTCTGTTACTGGAACAGAATGAATGGAATCAAAGGACATTATGTTAAGTGAAATAAGCCAGGCACAGAGAGACAAATAACACATGTTCTCACTCATATGTGGGAGCTAAAAAAAAAAAAAAATGAATCATGAAACTAGAGAGTAGAATGATAGTTACCAGAGGCGGGGAATGGTAGTGGGGAGGCCAAGGGAACAAAGAAGGGATGATTAACGGGTACAAAAATACAGATAGACAGAGGAAATATGATCTAGTGTTTGTTAGCCAATAGGAAGATTACAGTTGACAATAATTTACTGTATTTTTCAAAATAACTAAAAGAATGGACTTGGAATGTTCCTATATAAAGAAAATGCTTAAGATCTTGGATATGACAATTACTTTGATTTGATAATTATACATTGTATTCTTGTATCAGTTGTACCCCCACAAATATGTACAATTCCTATGTATTCATAATTTAAAATTTTAAAATAATTTTTTAAAGAGTCCAGTTAAAAGATTATAAAACCAACCAGCACCCAGATTAATGGACAATCAATCCTGTACCATGTGTCATCACTACAAGAATTTTAGCCAGAAAAAATGTTAAAGTACATGTTACTCAACTCCTTACTTGGGTTAAAAAATAACAACAAAAACAGTAAAAAGGTTTGACAGAAGTTTAACCTTGAGAAGCATGGAAATACTTTTACTCACTGGTACCTTGGATACATGTCATCGGCCTACATTGAAGGCATTATAGAAATCGTTTTTTATGACCCCTCCACCCTGCATTTCTCTAAGGATGCTGCTGAGGGCATCGCTCACAGAATGACTGAATGTCCTTTCTGTACAGGCCCATGGGAGAAATTACTCTTTGCTGTCTTCACAGGAATAGTTGTGCTGCTCGTGAACAACTGGGCTCATCAGATCATGTGGACACTGAATGTTACTGATTGCATCTCTCTTTCTGGGCTGACACCAAAAGGCTTAGATCCAAATTTATGGCCTTCCTCTGGCAAAGACAGAATCGTACAGCATGTGCTTTGTATACAAATTCAGTCCTGCCATCATCTTATTTTTCCTATCCTTAATTTTTCTCTGTCTTGATTTCTAACTCACTTATTTTTTCATTTTGGTTTATCTTTTTATAGTGCACATATTTTATAAATGACCTTAAATCCTTTCTAGAATCTAGTGATACACAAATGACTATGTAGGTAACTAGATACAACTAGTTAGAGTTGAATGGATAATTACCTGTCACTGCTGCAAAGTTCCATGCTCTATACATATGATTTTCTTTCCGGGAAAACCTTTCCACTAGTCCACCTGGAAAATACTCATTCTTCCAGGCACAGCTGAAAAGCTGAATCCCCTTTGGAGCCTTTGCTGACCACAGCACCCTTAAGGAAGAAGGAGCCACTTGCTCCACCGCATCACACTGAATTGTGACATTTCTTTGTGTCTTCCCCACTGGAAATTATCCTTCTTATTGGGAGAGACTCTGTTATACACATCTCTGTTGCCCCAATGCCAAGCACCATTCATGCATGTTGAAGCGAAAGAAGGGAGGGAAGAACGAGGGAAGGAGGAAGAAAATAAGATATTGGAGAGGTAGAGAGAAAATAATTCAACCTAAAATGGAGGAGCATGTGGATATGGCTCCATTTATATTTATGATCAAGGTCAGAGGACATTCCAAAAAAGTCACTTTTTTAATTGCCTTGCTGTGTTTTTTCAGTCAGTTGTTTCTTGCTTGCTCCCTGCATTCCTTTCTAATGTCTACAAATAACTTGTGCTGAATTGAACTATTGTGGAAAGTCCATCGAAAATATGACACAGAAGTGTTTTGAAGAAGAGGGCTATGATTTCACAGAGAAGAGATAACTTTTGAAACTTTTTTTGTTGTTAACACAACAGTCCCACGTGGTACTTTGTGATCAACAAAACAGTGCCTGAAAAAACGAGGAAGATGGGCTAGGAAAGAAGGGCTCGTCTGATCCGAGGCCTCAGAATCCACCATCAGAAATTTTGGTTTGACCCGAGAGACTTTCAGGAGGCTTCCCAGACTTCTGGGCAGATGAGTGACTTGATAAAAAGCAACATCTTGACGGGCAGGCTTCTGGGAGCCGTGTGGGAAGATCAAGCGGGGCTGGGGAGGCTGGAGAGTGGGCGGGCGCAGATCCTCACACTCTTGAGCAGAGACAGAGCCACTGCGGGAAGAAGCTGAAGATCCTCCCACAGACGGAGTGTGTGCGTTCAATCCTAGTTTGTTGCCAGAGGTCGGGAAGACCTTTCTCTTTCCCAAATTAGGTTTTCCATGACAGCTGAGGCTTTCTTTTGAAACAGTTCCAGAAAGTTCCCCCGTGAAATTTGAAAAACATCTTACCTCTCCTCAGAGCCATCCTTAGGGTGCTCGCCAGCACCAGTGGGGGAAGTGGAGGATTGGTTTGGGGGGCGGTCTGGTGTGGCAACTCAGGGAACAGCCAGCAGGACAATTTCAAAGTGGGTAATTTTCCTCTCCCTTTTCTGTTCTATTTCCTCCCAACTCCATCCATACCCCCCAATTAGGCTTGGATTTCCTCCCAGTTTCTAGCTCTGCCTGAACTGTCCTGTGTCCTTCGGTGGTAGAATTTAGAGAGGCTCCTGCAAGATTCTCGCCCCAAGTTATACAGCCCGTATACTGTCATTCCCTTCAACATGGGAGGGGTTGTAAATACGATGAATTTCACTCCATTATTAGACTTCATTACATGAAAAAGGTGACGATCCCAAATAAGCTGACTTTGATTTTCCTGAAAAATAGGTTATCATGGGTGGATCTGACTAACCATGTGACATCTGAAAAGGGATTATGCCCTTTTTTCCTTCTTTTTTTTTTTTTTAAATTGAGACAGAGTCTCACTCTGTTACCCAGGCTGGAGTGCAGTGGTATGATCTTGGCTCACTGCAGCCTCCCCCTCAGGTTCAAGCAGTTATCCTGCCTCAGCCTCCCGAATAGCTGGGATTACAGGCACGTGCCACTGTGCCCAGCTAATTTTTTGCATTTTTAGTAGAGATGGGGTTTCACCATATTGACCAGGATGGTCTCAATCTGCTGACCTCCTGATCCGCCCATCTTAGCCTCCCAAAGTGCTGGGATTACAGGCGTGAGCCACCACACCTGGCCTGATTGTACCCTTTCTAGAGGGGGAGATTGTAAGGAAAGGAATTCACCTTCTTATTTTAAAGAAACAAACTGCCATGTTTTGGAAACAGCCACATAGCTGAAGATCACAGGCAGTTTCTAGCAGCTGAGAACAGCTCCTGGCTGACAGCTAGCCAGAAAAGAGGGAACTTAGTCCTATAACCACCTCATATTATATTCTGCCAACAACCACATGAGCTTGGAAGAGGATCCCAAGCCTCAACTGAGAACAAGGCCAAGTTGACACCTTAATTTCAGCTTTGTGAGACCCTAAGCAGAGAAGCTAGGTATGTCATGCCTGGACTTAAGGCCTATCCAACTGTGAGGGCAGTAAATAGGTGTTTTAAGCCGTTCCATTTGTGAAATTTTATTATATAATGATATAAAAAGCAATCCACCTTGACGTACCGTTCTTGACCTTCTTCCACTGAATAATCCCTCCTCAGCCTCTCGGTTCTCCTGGAGAGCCATGGGTCCACCAGCCAGTCTCTCAGCCCTCTCCTCCCACCCCCTCATCCTTTCTTCAGCCAGGCCCCACTAAGTGCCTCTCCTTTGTTTTTCTAGACCAGCAGTTCTCAAAGTCTCCCAGATAGTTTTATGGGGTCCACAAGGAGAAAACTATTTTCATACAAATGTTAACACAACATTTGCCTTTTTCACTATGTGGACATTTGCTCTCATGATTCGAAGCAACAGTGGGTGGAACTGCTGGTGCCCAGCATGAGTCAAGGCAGTGGCACCAAAATGAACCAGTAGTCACTACCATCACCATCATGTACCCACAATGAAAAATATTAATTTTATTAAATTTTAGCCCTCAAGTATACATCCTTTAATATTCTGAGTAACTAAATGGGATACAATATAAAACATTCCTGCTGCATACTGAAGTTGGATATTGTCTTAAAGATGGGCAAGATGTCTGAGTTACAACAGAACTAGTTGTTTTTTTTCTCATGGAACATCGTTTTTACTTGAAAGAATAATTGACAGACACACTATGGTTATTCAGACTTGGGTACTTGGCAGACATTTCAAGGAAAACTCTCACTTCAAAAAAAACTATTGGCAGGATTTGTTGCCAATAATAAAATTTGAGCTTTCAAGGGAAAGCTAGAATTTTGGTAGACATGTATCTGCCACAATGAATTTAAAGATAATTCTAATCTGTGATTAGATTACAGCAATGATAAGATTAATGAATGTGGTTTTCAAAAATATTGTGTAAAACAGTATGTCAATATTTGAAAATTCTGCATAATTCAGTGAAACTGTATTTTCAAAAAACTGTGTCATAAAATCTTACATGGAAAAAAGAGCAATTCAAAATGCAAACTAGATCAACAGTTCATTGCAAAACAGCATAGAAAGTTCACTAATACAGTTCTAGATTTTATATTGTAAGTAACCTTTGATAAACTACTACTTGTTGTACAACGAAATAGAAAAAAATAAAAAAGAATTAACCTAATTAGAAAATTGGCAAAAGACCTGAATAGATGTTTTCCCAGAGAAGTCCTACAAATAGCCAACAACAGATATATGGAAAAGTGCTCGTATCACTAATCGTCAAGGAAATGCAAGTCAAAGCCACAGTAAGATATCACCTCACATCTGTTAAGCTGGCAAGTGTTAAAAAGAATGTGGACAATGGGGAACCCTTACAGTGTTGGTGAGAATGTAAATTAGAATAGCCATTATGAAAAACATATGGAAGATTCCTCAGAAAATTAAAAGTAGAGCTACCATATGATCCAGCAATCCCACTTGTAATTATTTGTCAAAAGGAAATCAGTATATTGAGATATCTGCACTCCCTTGTTCGTTGCAGTATAATTCAAAATAGCCAAGATATGGAATCAACCTAAGTGTCCATCAATCAATGAATAGACAAAGAAAATGTGGTATAGAAAAATAATGGAATACTATGCAGCCTTTAATAAGAAGAAAATTCTGTCATTTGCCAGCATGGATGAACCTGGAGGACATTATGCTGAATGAAATAAGCCATACATACTATGTAATGAAAAAAGATACATACTAGATGTTCTCATTTATATGTGGAATCTTAAAACAGGGAGATGTTGGTCAAAGAGTACAAACTTTCAGTTATAAGATGAGAAAGTTCTGGAGTCCTAATGCGTACCATGATTATATTTAATAATTGTTATAATAATATTTAATAATTTTAAGTTTTGCATACTTAAAATTTGCTGAAAGAGATCTTAAGTGTTTTAACCACCCACTCACCCACACACACACACACACACACACACACACACACACAAGCACACAAAAAGTAACTATAAAAAAGAAAAGACATGAAGGAAACTACTACTGTTGAATTTTGATGTATTATCAAATAAGAATATGTGCAATTATCTGAAATGTCTATTAAAATATTTCTCATTTTCCAATCTTCTCTTGGCATGAAGCTAGAATTTCTTCATTTACTTAAACAATTGCAATGGATTGAATGCAGACATAGATATGGGAATTCAACTGTTTTTTTTTAATTAATCTAAATCTTAAACTGTATTTTATTAATCTAAATAATAAAGAGATTTCCAAAAATATAAAATGATGCTCTTCTTACCATTAGTCTTTTTGTTTTGGAAAATGTAGTTATTTTTCATAAAATATGTTTCTTATATTCATGGACAATGGGTTTATTATTTTTAATTAATCAATAAATATATTTTAATTTCTCAGTTTTCATTTCTAATTGATTGATAAACATAACTCATATAAAAAAAAAAGCTCTGTGGAGTTCTCAGTAATTTTTAAGAATGTAAAAAGGTCCTGAGACCCAAAGATTTGAGAACTGCCAACCTTTGCATCCATCTTGGAATTTGCATTATATTGAAATTATCTTTCTTTATGTTTGTCTTTCTACTCAGGCTGTGCATGGCTGTTGCAAACTACAATTGATGTGTCATTGTGCCCCAAATACCAAGCACACAATCTAGCATATAGTGGGTCCTTAACAAACGTTGATTGTTGAGTTCCAAGCTCAATTGGCATAAACTATTCCCTCAAAGAACTAATAATATCACTGAAGAGTTAGAATATGCACCCCAAATAGAAAAATTATATATTCTGATTTTATTAAAGTGCCACAGATGATTTGTAAAGGCAGAACTAAGTAAGAACATCTATATAAAATACCCAAAATACCATTATATTTACTAATCCCTGTAAAAAATAAGCCTATTTGAAAATTCTTTGTGAAGATAAATACCCAAAACACCATTATATTTACTAATCTCTGTAAAAAATAAGCCTATTTGAAAATTCTAAGAGATTACACAAATATTTTAAGAAATATATATAACAAAATTCCAATTTATTAAAATAATTTGGATAGTCTTCTTTGTTTCTCTCTATACTTTTAATACAAAATTAGCTATGATTTTAAGCCATAAGAACTAAAACCTGATCCCCTTGAAAAGCATTCTTGGATACTAGCAATACCCAACTATGATCGATGAAAGACAAATTTGGGTTGTGAATTAGTACATTTATATAAGAAAGAAAACATCATAATTTGAAGCTGCTCATGAACACTAAGCTTGAAATGGAAAAAAAAAAGAGTGTTGCTAGGAAATAAGTGAAAACAGTCAGCTATTTTTGTAGTCCTGAGCATCTTATCTCCTTAATGTGTTTTCTTTAATTTGTTTCTTGCTTTAAAAGACATTATTTCATACTGGAGGCATGATTTGGAATATGTACCTGAACAGCAGACTTTTTTGTGGAGGAAAATGAGTTTTACTAAAGGATGCCAGCTAATGGAGTCTTCCATTGGCCAAGATAAGTTTATTTTTACTGATGATAACTATCTAGTCTCTAAGTTTAAGCAGGCCAAACAAGCCCCCGGGCCCCAATAACTACAACAGGTGTTTCTCAGGCTACCAGCCAAGAGCCACAAAGGGTCATCCTCAGACACAAGAGAACAGTAATGTATGACTTGGCTCCACCAGCTGGCTCCCTGGAATGCAGCACTTCCAAATCCCTTCTTCTAGCTCATAGAAAATATCAAGATTTTTCTGCACCTGCTGCCTTTTCCAGCTGCTGGCTCCTGACTCCCACTTCCTACACCCAGAAAATCTTTGAGCTGCTCTTGCCCACCCTGCTGCCCCCACTATCTCCCAGGGAGGCCACATGCCTTTGTTCTCTTTGATCTGGTCATTTTCCTCTTCTGCTTTTATGTCCCAAGTTGAAGCAAAACAGCATCTCTGCCAGTTATACATTTTTTTGCTGCTCATGTGGTTTTTGTTGTTGTTTTGTTCTTTTTAAATAGTCCTACTCTTCCAAGGATTCTAGCAGTTATCCAAGGAGTTCCAGGCATCAGAACAATTCAGGATTACAACACAGTATTCTTAAACAAAGGGTTTGATTGCCTTTTTGTTCAGTTGCAGTGGGCAGACTCCTTGAGATACTTCATTATTGTGGACTGAAGGTCCTGCAGCATCTTGTTCTTGGACTTACAGCCTCCAGAGCTGTGAGAAAATACATTTCTGTTGTCTACGTCACCCCTCGCTGACTAATATCACCTCTGAAACAAATATACAAAAAGGAGAGCCAACATTTTAGTAATGTTTTGCTATTTAGAAAGAGCAAAACAACAACAAAATGGTTTCCTGGAGAACTCTGGCTAATACAAACATTTAGCACAGGGCCCGGTACAAAGGTACACTCAAAAATCATTGAAGCCTTAATTCTCAAGATGACTATATTTAGAGATAAGGCTTAAAGGAGGCAATTAAGTTTAAATGAGGTCATGAGGGCAGGAGCTTAACACAATGAGATTGGTGTCCTTATAAGAAAAGGAAGAGACACAAAGAGCACATGTACACAAAGGAAAGGCCACATGAGAACATGATGGGAAGGTGACTGTCTACAATCCAAAGAGGGAGACCTCACCAAAAACCAACCCTGTAGCACTTTGTTCTCAGACTTATAGCTTCCAGAACTGTGAGAAAATAAATTTCTGTGGTTTAAATCACCCCTTGCTGACTAATATCCCCTCTGAAATGAATGTACAAAAAGAAGAGCCACGAGAACAGGAGGAGTAATTATAATGGACAGAAAAACTTCACAACATTTCTGGAAAATAGAAGATGGACAAAAGCTTACAGATAGATGAAATGACCAAAAAAGGACCACAAGCCAAACATAATTATAAGGGGGCAGGAGTATCGATGAGAAGAAATGTCTTGTAACTCCTGCAGAATGGAAGTGAGAAGTTATACTTTCATCCTCCTCCCCGAACTGAGTAGAACATTTGAATTAAACTTTTTAGCTTAGTAACTCAAAATGAAAACTCTCTCTTTCTAACATGTGAAAGTCTGTAGTCTACCAACCGACTTCTTACACATTTAACTGAACACAAATGCTGTTAGTCAACTCCACACAGAGTTTCTAGACAGAATTCATACTAAGAAGAGAGATTTTGAGGTAGGCAATATTAAACAAGAGCTGAGAAAACTCAAATACATGCAGTCTTTCTGATGTAAAACAAGTGCATAAGCAAACGTTACCAGGTATTGAACCAACATCAGTAAAGAAAATAAATAACATAAATAAAAAAGCTGACACTGGAGGAAATAGAGTTAATTCAGGAAAAAGAAGAAAAATTTTAAGAAATACTGAAATATATATGCTTTTAAAAGGTGAGTCACAAAACATGAATAGGATACTATGAAAAAAGGTCAAAACCTTCTTGTATTAGCTATCCATCATTGCATAACAAATTACTATGAACTTAGCAGCTTATAACAATACCCATTTTTTGATTAATGGTTTCTGCACATTTGGAGTCTGGCCACAGCTCAACTACCCCTTCTGTTATAGGGTTTTACAAGGTTGTGATTAAAGTGTTGACTGGGCCACATATTCATCAGGAGTCTAAATTGGGGAGGCCAAGGCAGGAGGATCACTTGAGGTTATGAGTTTGAGATCAGCCTAGCCAACATGGTGAAACCTCGTCTCTACTAAAAATACAAAAATTTAGCTGGACATGGTGGCATGCACCTGTAATCCCAGCTACTTGGGAGGCTGAGGCAGGAGAATTGCTTGAACCCCAGAGGCAGAGGTTCCAGTGAGCTGAGATCGTACCACTGCACTCCAGCCTGGGTGACAGAGTGAGACTAGGCCTAAATAAATAAATTGGGGGAGAGTATACTTTTGGGTTTACTAAGGTTGTTGCAGAATTAATTTCCTTTTGTTTGTAGGACTGAGAGCTCTGACTTTTTGCTGAGTTGACTAAGGCTACCTTCCATTTACTAGAGCCTATTTTCATTAGCTAGAGGTTGTTCATTGTTACTAAGCCTCTCCACAGTTCCTTCCAAAGAGAGCTTCTGCAACATGACCACTTACTTCATTAAGCCAGTAAGGAAACTTTGTAGAGCAAGTCAACCAGCAAGATGGAATATTACATAACATAATATAATCATAGAAGTGGCTTCCCATGTGCTGTTTTGAAGCAAATAATAGGTCCTGCCCACACTTAGGGGCGTGAACACCAGGAGGCAGTATCATGGGATGATCAACCTAGAGTCTGTCTGCCATACATCTGAAAAATTAAGTTTGGTTAGTTACATTTTAATAACTCAGCAGAAATATTATCAAATATAATTAGTGAACACAATTTTTAAACTCCCAGAATATAGAGCTAAAAGATAGTGAGAAAATATGTGAGAAAGGACAAGACAAATTGAAGAGCTTTGTCCTTTAAAAAATAAAGATGTAGAAACAGTAAGGAGTTTGCTTTGAGAGAATACAGGAATGATAGAGAAGGGACGTAGGAAGAAGCGGAAGGGCATTGTTAACTGTGGTAGAAATTAAAATGTTTTTTGCTTGGGTCTTTATGTAACTTAAGACCCTGGAGCTTGGTCATTTGCTAATCATGTGACCTTAAAACAAGTTACTATTCCTCTGGGATTCTCAACTCATCTGTAAAATAAGGAAAATTAAAACCTCTCATCACATTGCTTGTAAAGATGAAAGGAAATAATGCAGCCAAAGCATCTGATGGCTAATGTTATGTGTCAACTTGTCGGGGGTAAGGGATGCCCATATAGCTGGTAAGCTGGTTGAGGGGTGAATTCATTCTGTCTTCTTCAGCTGGTGCATCCATCTTCTCCTGCTCTTGGACATCAGGGCTACTGATTCTCAGACCTTCAGTCTCAGATCGCAGTTACACATTGGCTTCCCTATTTTCCAGGCCTTTCAACTTGGATTGGAACTACACCACTGGCTTTCTTTGGGCTCCATCTTGCTGACAGCAAGTAATGGGATTCCTCAGCTTCCATAATCTCTTGAGCCAATTCCTCATAATTAATCCCTACATATCTATATACCTAACACATAGATATTTAGGTAAATAGATAAATGCATATCCTCCTGGTTCTGTTTTTCTGGAGAACCCTGACTAATAACAAGCACTTAGCACAGGGCCTGGTACAGAGGTAAACTCAACTAACATTAATACATGTATATAGCTTTTACAAATTATCCATTTGATAAAGCCTTCAGTAAGTGCCTGAATATTATTTCTACATCATAGCTTTGGCATTTTCTCATGTCAGGGTAAGCACTGCCTTTCCTCCCTAGTTTGAGGGATTAAAGGGCAACTCCAGTTCCCAGGAATTGTGGTGCTTAGCCTGACCACAGACTTGGAACGCTTTGTAATATGACTTTTGCCATTGAACAATGATCCAAATGTGCATTTAGAAAACTAGGGCAGTAAGAGCAAACAGAGTTAAAATATTCATCCAAAAGGAAATAGAGACATAGATTTGAAAAGAAAATGCATTGCAGCATTTCTTTTCACAAGAACAAAGTGATTTATTGAGGGAATAAATTATTAAGGATATTCTTGTTAGTTGTGATTTTAACTTTTGAAATAGCTGACATATATTCTTTTGAATGCGAAAGTGCTGATTTTCCTCATCACTTTCACCATGAGCACCCCTTCATTTTTACTTGCTTCCCAAGCTGATTACTCAGAAAATTGGATCCTTGGTGGTGGCCCAGCTGCTCTAATTCTTAATTCTCAGACTAGTCTGAACTGGTAGATACAGGCTGGCTGGAAGATCTCTCATCGCAATGTATTCTTTAATCTCCTGAAGATGAATTTACAATTCTCATTTTCGGCTTCCTTTTGGTTTTGTTTTGTGTTTTTGGTTTTTTGGTTTTTTTGGGATTTTTTTTGGAGACAGTCTCACTCGGTAGCTTGGTAGAGTGCAGGGGCGCAATCCTGGCCCACTGCAACCTCCATCTCCCAGGTTCAAGAGATTCTCATGCCTCAAGCCTCCCGAGTAGCTGGGATTACAGGCATGCACCACCATGCCCAGCTAATTTACATATATATATATATATATATATTTTTTTTTTTTAAGTAAAGACAGGGTTTCACCATGTTGGCCAGGCTGGTCTCAAACTCCTGGCCTCAAGTGATCCACCCACCTTGGCCTCCCAAAGCATTTTTCACTTCTTTATATGAGTATTGCATATTTTTAAACTTTTTAAAAAGTAATACATGTATATGTTTAGTACAAAAAGAAAGAAATAATCTCCTTCCCCTCAAAGGTTGAAACCACTGCTAACAATTTCTGGTCTACCCTGAAAAAAAAAATGTATCTGAATTGAATCTTATGTTAGCACAGGATAAATAGTGATGTGACTCCAAATGATTAGAACAGTCTAACATTCATTAAGATAAAAGCTACCATTTTATAGAAATTTTATCTGAAAACTCTAGTGCCATAAAGGGTGGCAGATTTTCATTTGTGGCTTTTAAGTCCTTTTGTGTACTAGTCCAGCCTGAAACTGAAAATGTCTTGATATATGGACATGGGGAAACATTAAACATGCTTGTTTCTGGTTAGAAAAATCTGAATAGAACTTCTTGGTTGTTTGGGGAATTCTAGCAATGAAACTTCACTCAAACACTTTGATGCTAATTGCAATACCAAAAACCTTAGGGAAATATTTTCCTAGGTCATCCCACACTAAGATATAAATAGCCTGATGGTAAAATAATAATAACAATAACAGGAATAGAACATAAAAGCATTGAGTCACAAGTGCTGAAATTCATCCCTGTTTTTCTGGGAAGGTTGAGGAATGATTTTGATATTAACCTAATCTGAAATAATTCAGTTATTTTTATAAGTAAAGATAATAAGACCTACTCTATGTCATATAGTTATTATAGGATTAAATAAAATATTAAGTTTAAAAGTTCTTTCAAAGCTAAAACTCATTTTTTTAAAAACATTAGTGGCTTATTTTCATTTCCACAGTTAAATTTTTCCCTGAGAAGGGAAAAAAAGGTGAAATACCATGAACAGCCTTTTTGTATTAAAGGATAATTCTATCCCAAGACAGACCGAAAACCAAACAGAATAAAAATACAACAAGTATAATTTATTCTTACTTAACTTCTAGTTGATAAATGTGTATGCATGCAGGTCAACTGCTTATAAACACTTGATATTTATAATACTTCTCTGTACTTTTGAAACTGTACATATTGCTCATCCATTAGTAGCTGATGATTATGAAAAGAATACACTGGCTTTTAACCAATAATAGTATATGTTTAAATTCTGTTTTTATTAGACAGTAACTGGGTATTTATTCCATCTATTAATATTCAACATGTTTGACAGAATGGCAAGAATAGCTTGCACCACTACAAATAGCAAAAGGTCATCTAATAAAGCAGTTTTTTAATCTTTAGCTCTGTTAAAATTATACAATAATGTCTAAAACAATGGTTTCCAATGCTAAAGTCTGACAGTTTTTCCCGTATATCATGATTAATAAATCAGCTTGTTGTTGTTCAAATTCTGAATCATAAGCTGAATGGAATGCAAAACATCGCAGAATTCTTAACAATTTGCCAGAGTTCCCTCCCCCAGCCCTTTCTTCGTTTTACAGTGATTTACCATAAGAACATCTACCAAGTGATGAGCAGTGCACCAGCAGAAGTACGCTTCTGGAATGGGAATATAATAGCATCATTTGAATAGAGGTACAGTCAATTCTGTTTCTTTGTCTCTGGAGAGACAATATAGATATACGAAGTCTATAAAAAGCACTATAATTTCAAAACCTTATGTTAACAAATCAATTCATCATCACCACCATCTTGTTAAAAAAACAACAAAACAGAACTTCAACAAGCTGGTTAACTTTTCTATGCTCTGTACCAAGCAATAGCCAGAAATCATCCTGGTACAGTGTCCCAAATATCCAAGAGGATGATTCTGGTTTATATTCCTCCAGTCCATTCCTTTAACAAAGTGTTGGCCCGGCGTGGTGGCTCACACCGGTACTCCCAGCACTTGGAGAGGCCAAGGCAGGCAGGTCATGAGGTCAGGAGTTCAAGACCAGTCTGGCCAACATAGTGACGCTCCATCTCTACTAAAGATACAAAAGATTAGCCGGGTGTCATGGTATGTTTCTGTAATCTCAGCTACTCGGGAGGCTGAGGCAGGAGAATTGCGTGAACCTGGGAGGCGGAGGTTGCAGTAAGCCGATTTGCGCCATTACACTCCAGCCCTGGTGACAGTGCAAGACTCCATCTCAAAAAAAAAAAAAAAGAATAAAGGAAGTGTTAAAGTAGTTATTGTTTTAGACAATGGAGGAATCTGAACCAATCAACCAGACAACCAGATAAAATTTGCCAGAATCAAAGTATCCTTGCTTCCTCAAAACTTACTCTTTAAAAATCTCTGAGAAAGTGAGGCAGCTCTGTTTTTGAGCCTAGGTAGATGCTGATGGAAGACCTCAAATGTTCCGTTCTCTAGAAAGAGAATATAGGGAAGGGAGTGCTGAGTGTGGGAATTAGGAGATGAGAGTTTCTGAGCCTGAACCCTTTCTATACACACACACACACACACACACACACACACACATACACACACACACACACACACACACAAATTCTCAACCTCACACCCATTGTTGGATGTTGTGCAAGGAACAAAGAGGAGCCCCAATATGAGAGTTTCTCACACAGCGTATGTGCCATCTTGTCCCACTAGATCCTTCTCTGCTAACCCAGAAGCAGAAAATCACTGAGGCTAGAGTTTCCCACCAGCTGCCCGTCCACAGGTTAAACTAGCTGTCCACCATCACTTGCCTGGGAGGGAGAAAACCGAATCCTGGGGGAGAAGTGCAAATAAAATTGGGAGAGGGAAGTGAGATTAAATGCCACAATATTGACCCACACCTCCCTATTTGCATCAAACGAGCAGCGACTTCAGAGCCTCTTCTAGTACATCTCAAGATATTATGAAGTCAGAAAAAGGCACATGCTCTTGGCAGAACAACGACATGCCCCTGTCTTTTTCCAGAGATGAGTGAAGAGCTGACCCAACAATTGCCAAAGAAAAAAGGTTTGGGGAGTGGAGCCTGTGGATGTGCTTTGCTTCTGGATTGAGTTTCTTCTTTTCCTGATTTCTCTTCCTCTGTAGCCGAGAAAGAGATGTGGAAATTCAGCAAGCCTCTCTCTCAGACCCAGGATCCAAATAGGGTCTCCATAGAAAGAAATGGAGGCAAATTTATTATCCTTTTTTCCCTGAAGGGACTTGTAAGTTTCAGATAAGCCAAGGGAAGGACTGAGGAAAGGGGAAATTTAGTACTTGGGTTCTTTGTCTTTGCAACACTGCTGTATCGGAAACAGCAGGCACTGCTTCTTCAAAAGAAAAGGCATGGGTGAGAAGCCACATGTGGAACAGTTCATGAAAGGGGAGCCCTTATGACAGAATATTTTATGTAGTAAAAGGTCTAACTTTGTAAGGGCTGAGAAAAAACAACATGGAAGAAAATAGAGACAGAACTAACCACAGTTAAAGGAAGGAAAAAGGCATATCTGATATTCTCTCTTTCTGTAACCTAGAATTAAACTATAACTATAGAGGATAATTTATCTAGGGATAAAAAGCCCAAGTGTAAAGGTTGTGTGTGCACATGTGTGTGTGCATGTGTGTGTGTGCATGCATGTGTGTGTGTGCATGTGTATGTGTGCACACATCTGAACTGCATGAGTCAAAGCTGCAGGGCAGCCAGGGACAAATGAGAATGTTCAAGTCTGCTGAAATGAATCAATGTTTTGGCCTCCTCGAGCAAACAAACAAACAATTGTGTTCTGAAAAATATTATTGAAACTCATAGCCCCAAGATACTTTAGGTGTATGTTGGTGAGAGTAATTACAGAACTCATTCCATTGAGATATTAAAAATGCCTTCAGCTTGGTAATCTATTGACATGGCAAGAACTGTTATCAGTGAAAATAAAGGCAGGTTTTCTCCTTTCTTTACTTACTTTGGTCAGAACTCTTCCTTTCTTTGTTAAATCACAGGCTTTTGCCCAGGATTGTTAATATAATAAGAGCTACAAATAGCCTGCGCCATATCTGTGTGAAATAGTCACACAGACTAATGGGGACAAATAAATACTTACTGTCAGAGAATATCTTAGATCGTCCAGACAACACTATCAGCTCACCTAGGAAGTTTTTTAAAACTACATGTGCCCCAGCACTTTGGGAAGCCAAGGTGGGCAGATCACATGAGGTCAGGAATTCAAGACCAGCCTGACCAACATGGAGAAACACCATCTCTACTAAAAACACAAAATTAGCCAGGCCTCGTGGCACATGCCTGTAGTCTCAGCTAGTTGGGAGGCTGAGGTAGGAGAATCACTTGAGCCTAGGAGGCAGAGGTTGCCGTGAGCCAAGATTGCACCATTGCACTCCAGCCTGGGCAAAAAGAACAAAACTCTGTCTCAAAAAAAAAAAATACATATGCCCATTCTCCATGACAGATATCCTGATTCAATTTACCTGCCTAGGACCAATGCATTCATATTTACTCAACCTGATCAATTCATCCACTCAGCAGTCATTTAGTAGACTTGTTGAGAGCTTAATATGAGTCAAGTTTCTCTGCATATAGCAGTGAATAAAACAAAAATGATAATCTTATCCTTTACGGAGTTTACATCTAATAAGGGAAACACACATTAGATAAGATAAATAAGTCTAACATGTTAGGAAGTAATAAACGCTAAGGAGAAAAATTAGGCAGAAGAGGAGAATATGAAGCTTGGAAGGGAGCAGCATTTTAAATGGGGTAGCTGGGAAGATGACATTTTAGAAAAGAACTGAAAGACATTAGAAGCCAAGCAGAAACTTGGGGGCAGTGGGGAGAAGTATTAGAGGTGGTTGGAACAGCTTGTGCAAAGGTCTTGGAGTAGGAATGTGTCCAAGGAACAATAAGGAGACCAATGCAGGCTGAAGTGAATAGAAGGCATGGAAGAATAGTGGGAAATGAAGGCAGAGATCATGAAGGACCTTGTAGGTCAATGTATACACATTACCATTTACTCTTGGAGGGTCTGAACACATGGATATTCTAATCTGACATATACAGATACAGTCCTCTGCTTTTATGAAAAAAGACAGAATGAGAGTTAAAGAGAAAGCAAGAAAACCTCTTGAAAATCAGTTGCTATAACCCAGGCTCTGCTGGCTGGGACTAGGGATGGTAGCCATAGAGGTGGTAGAACATGGTACAATTCCGGACATATTTTTTAAGGCACAGTCAACATGATTTGCTAATGGATTTGATCTGGGGGATGTGAGAGAAAAAATGAAGTCAATGATGTCTTCAAGGTCTTCACTCTGAGCCACAGGCACAAATGAAATTTCCTCTACAAGGATGAGGAAGGCTAGAGAAGAGTCAGGTTAAAACAGAGAGATATTATGAGCCCAGTTTCAGACATGCTGTCTTTAGTTGCTTAATAAAATCTAAGTCAAAATGTTGGAAATGAGTTGGAATAGAGTTCAGAGACAAGTCGGTGCTGGAAATATAAATTTTGGCTTCAACATAAAGACAGCATCTAAAGCTGTAAGTCTGGAGAGCATCTTCAAGGAACTGAGTTAACTAGAAAGAAGAAGAGATCCAAGGACTAATTAGGCTCTGAGTTACTACACCTTGAGGATGAATCAAGGCAGTAGATGTGGTATATCTGGATTTCAGCAAAGTATTCATTGTTCTCCCGTTAAAAGAAGATTGGTAAGGAGCCTTCACGGATGACACAACTAGATTCAAACTTACAACAAAAATTATCAAACGGTTCCGTGGATGGAAATAATTCACAGAAAACTGAAGGTATGCCCCTGATCCTATCCCATCACCATCTTATATTAAACTAGGGATGTATACATACAATCCCCCCTCTCTAACTGAACTCTATTTAAACTCAGGCATCTACCCCTTTCTCCCATAACCAGGTTTCAGGCAGGCTCCAGACTTGGTGCTGTCTGGCCTAAGGATAATCCCATTCCCTCTTGCCTCCATATGGAAATGTGACTTTCAGTCAGTGAAAAATAAGACATTAACCATTAAAAGTCTTGGCTCTTAAGCGTGAGCTGGGGGAAGAGATGGCTTTGCTCTCTCCTCCTCTAAGTTTCTGGTAAAAGAACCAGGAATTGTGTCCTGCAGTCATCCTGCAGAAATTATCTATGATAAATTAATAATAATATCCAAGAGATGCAAATCTAAAGAAGTCAACACACAATCATGGAGCTCAGAGATAGAAAATCATGCAGAAAAAATAAGTGAGGATGTTGTAACAAAATACCAAAACCTGGGTGGATGATAATCAACAGATATTAAATTCTCGCAGTTCTGGAGGCTGAGAAGTTCAAGATCTAAGTGTCAGCAGATTCCGCATCGGGGGAGGGCTCACTTCTGGCCTTATAGTCGGGGCCTCCTTGCTGCTGTGTCCTCTCATGGCAGAGGGTACCAGGGATCTTTTTTGAATAGGAACACTAATCCCATTCATACACCCTTACAACCTACTCACCACTCAAAGGCCCAACTTCCTAATACCGTCATGCTGGGGATTGATATTTCAACATATGAGTTTTGAGAGGATACAAACATTCAGTCCATTGCAGAGGGCTTCAGAGTTTAGGGCAAGTTAAGGTTAGGATCCAGAGCCTGGTCACTGAATTCCCAGGCCAATTCTCCTCTTCTGCACTTCATGGCCACCTTAGCCTTGATTCTTTTCAGCGGTTACTCTGCACCTTTTGGAGAGGCCTATTGCTCTCCTGAGAACCCCTAATCGGTGTTTTTACCATCTGCTAGGAAACACGGCCTTCAACAAACAGCCAGAATGCCTTTGACAGAGTGTTACACAGAGTCTCACTTTACCAGCAGAAAAGACCAAAGCTCTAGTGCACGCAGACAGAACGCAAGTGTCTTATCTGACTTGCGAAGCATTGAAACCCTTCATGAATTTTTTTAGGAAATTAAGAACTAGAGTCTATCCTCAGTCTGTGCATGCTATTTTTGTTTATTTCACCAGAAACTGTTTATCCACGCCCATCAAGAAATTTAAATCACCAAATATAGCCATGGGAAAAGAGTTCCCGCAATGCATGGAGGTAGCCAAAGGACTGCAAAACATGTCCTATTGTACTCAGATAGATTGGAAAGTTGGTTGGAGTTAGGTAGGAGATGATACATGGTTTCAAAAGAGATTGTGCCCAAGTAAGGTAAGTCGGGTGGGAGGCTGGCTGAGGTACACAGTGTATATTTTTTAACTGTGTGCAAACTCTGTGGGTAAGTAGGGAGGGAACACTTTAACTGCCATATGGAAAACTTTTATCTCCCATAATCAGAATAACTAACATATTCATGGTGCTTATTATATGCTGGACATTGGACTTTATAATAATTTACCACATTCAGATGATCTTATCTATTTAATTTGAGGCACCATTGTTAAGTGAGTATATGTGTGTGTGTGTGTGTGTGTGTGTATATATATAAATATATACACATATATAATATAAATATATAATATAGTATGTATAAATAGATCTTATCTATTTAATTTGAGGCACAATTGTTAAGTGAGTATATGTGTGTGTATATATATAAATATATACACATAGTATAATATAGTATGTATAAATATATATACATATATAGCATAAATATGATAAATTCTATTACTTCAATTTTACAAAGACACAGAGAGGTTAGGTAATTTTCCCAAGGTCACGCAGCCACTGAGGTGCAGAATTGGCTCTTAAGCTCATGGTCTTAATCATTATGCTATAAGTTACTATTATTCCTCATCTTAGTGCACAATAAAAGCATTTCCTAAACTGGCTTTGATGTCTCATTTATCCTCACCTCTTGGGCTTTTCACGTTGTATGACACACTAAACTTTTTATCTGGCCCAGTTATAAGTCTTTGTTTAAAATGACTAATAATAATTCTATATATTTGTGAAACATGTGACTTTTTGATATATGTATTCATGTGGAATGGCTAAATCAAGCTAACTGACAAATTCATTACTTGACACACATCATTTTTGTGGTGAGAACATTTAAAATTCACTCTTTTAGCAATGTTGAAATAACATTATTATTAGTTACAGTCACTATTCTGTGCAATAGATCTCAAAAATGTATTCATCCTAACTACAATTTTGTATGCTTTGAGCAGCACCTCCTGATTCCCCAACCCCCAGCCTCTGGTACCCACCATTCCACTCTCTACTTCTATAAATTTGACCTTTTTTTAGATTGCATTTGTAAGTGAGATCATAACATATGTGTTGTTCTGTGCTTGGCTTATTTTACTTAGAATAATATCTTCTAGGTTTATCCATGTTGTTACAAATGATAGAATTTCCTTCTCTTTAAAGGCTATATTATTCCATTGTGTATATTACTACATTTTATTTATTCATTCACCCATTGGTGAACACCGGGGTGATTCCAACATACTGGCTATTGTGAATAATACTGTAATGAATTTGGGAGTGAAGATACCACTTCGACATGCAGAGTTCAATTCCTTTAAGTGTATACCTAGCAGTTGGATTGCTGGATCACATGGTAGTTCCATTTTTCATATTTCGAAGAAACTCCATACTGTTTTCCAGAATGACTATAGTAATTCACATTTCCACCAACAGTACTCAAGGATTCTGCCTTTTTGTTAATAGCCACCCTAATAGGTGTGAGGTGATATCTCATTACAGCTTTAATTTGCACTTTCCTGATGATTGTGATGTTGAAAGTATTTTCAGATACCTGTTGGCCATTTGTATGTGTTCTTTTGAAAATTTTCTATTCAGATTCTTTGCCCATATTTAAGTACACTTATTTACTTTCTTGCTATTGATATGTAGAGGACGTATAGAGGTTATAAATTGCTCTAGCATATTTACCAGCACAACACCACTGTGAGTTCTGTATCCTAACGAGGCATTATGTGCTACATGGGAACATAAGTGAAAAGTGAAAAGCGACTTCATTTGATGAGTAGCAAGGATTCAGTGACTTACCCTACTACCTCTCATTGTTTGTTTCAGACCAGTGAAGATAAAAGTCCTGAGAATCCATTAACAGGTAAAATGTCTCACAATTTATACAAAAGATTTCCTCTATACAACTGGTGTGTCCTTCTGAAATGTTTAGAAAATTCAATTAAAGATTCTTGATGACTAGGCTGTTTAAACAGGTGGCTACTTCACACAGATGTTGACTGAACAAAATAATTGATAGCAAGCAAACTATCAAACCCCCTGATTGTGTAGTCATCATGTAATGTCCTTTTCCTTCATCAGGTCATTCATTCTAAAGTGATGATCTTTATGTTTAAACTAATATTTATATTTTACTTCTAATCTAAGAACTTTACACAGAATGATAGTTTTAAGTCTTAGAGATATAAGACACTCAATCAGAAATAGACACAAATAACATACTCGAGAGCTTCCAAAATAAACAAAATGTATGTCATACAGGACATATGAATCACGTAGAAGAGCCAAAATTTTTAGAACTGCCATTGGTTGAAATTTTACATTTTGTTTAAGAAAGTTTCAAATGGAAACATTTTTCTTCTGTGGGTGCTGTGAAGCAGCTGTTCATGTGAAGAGAAGGCCATTGAAAAGAGTGATGTGAAGCTTTAATTAAAGGCAGTCTGCTGTTTTACTGCTTGACTGTTGAACACAGTTTGTGTTATTAGCATAATACTTGGAAATATAATTGCCTTCACTGGGATGCAAGTCTGCTGCTTCTCTACCTTGTCTTCTATTTATCCTGTTCCATCACTCTTGACTTAGGCTAAAAAAAGAAAAAAGTTCAAATTCACAAACCAATAAGGAAATCAATAATTACTGAACAAGTGATGCTCTGATGCTCAAACAATTGATGAATGAACTAGGGGGAAAAATTAAGTTAGAGGCTCACCTTGTCCTCTAACTATAACATGTTAGATGTATCAAAGCAAGTTTCCCAAAGCAAGCTCCAAGGAATCACATCTTAATATGTGCTCAGGAAAGTAAAAAGAATGTGTTCATTAAACAACTCTAGTTGCGTTCTTTCCTCTGCTTTCCTCACATAAAGTAAATAACGTTCATTAGCAAACTAAATGCTCTGAGAAGTCCTAAAGTTTTTTTCAAAATGAGGCTAACGTGTAGCTTTGTATTTCTTTGTGACCATAGAAAATTTTCTGCTTCTTATCTATTATCATCCTACAGAACTAGTATCAGTGATGACAGAATTAAGAAAAAGGATATATTAAAATGTTAAATATTTTAATAATTATAAGGAGTAAAAAAATACATATAAATTGTTTTTGGATATTTTAATGTAGAATTTTTTAAAACAAAAGACCATCAATTTAAAAACCATTTATATCTGACTGTGTGAAAATTAACATTTCCATATATCCTAAGACTTTATCAACAAAAGCAAATGGTTTACTGGACATGAGTGTTGTAAAATTTTGGCAAAGTCTACATCTACAATTAAAAAAGAACATTAAAAAAAATAAACAAGGGAAGATCCCAGGGAGGATATCCCAGATCCCAGGGAGGAGAATGCTAGCAAACAGTCCAGCTGGCTGATAAAAGTGAGTCGAGCCCCACTACATGAGACAGACAGAGATATTGGATATTTTTATGGAGGATTTCTGAAAGATAAAAGAACACAAATTTAAAAACCATTTACATTTGACTGCATGGAAATTAACATTTTCATACATTCTAAGACTTTACAAACAAAATCAAATTGAGTACAAAAACAAGACTCATTCATTTGCTGTCCTGACAAGACCCATCTCACATGTAACAACACCCATAGACCCAAAGTAAAGGATTGGAGAAAGATTTACCATACAAGTGAAAAACAAACAAACAAAAAGCAGAAATCACTATTATTATGTCAGGTAAAACAGTTCTTAAACCAACAACAGTAAAAATGGCATTACATAATGATAAACCATACAATTCACTAAGAATTCTTAACTAAATATATATGCATTCAACATTGAGACACCCAGATTCATACAACAAGTACTTTTTGACCTACAAAAAGACTTAGCCACACAGTAACAGTGGGAGATTTCAACATCCCACTGGCAGCATTGAATAAGATCATTGAGGTGGAAAACCAGAAAAATCTTGGATTAAAATTTGTCAGCTAATCAATTGGACCTAAAGACACCTACAGAATACTCTACCCACCAGCCACAGAATATTCATTCTTTTCCTCTGCACATGAGACATACTCCAAGATCAATCACATGCTTGGTCATAAGGCAAGTCTCAATACATTCAAAAATATTGACATAATACCAACCATAGTCTTGAACTGCAATAGAATAAAAATAGAAATGAATACAAGAAGATCTCTCAAAACCACACAACTACATGAAAAAGGACTTGCTGTTAAATGACTTTTGGAGAAACAATGAAATTTTAAAAGTATTTTAAATAAATGTAAACTTAGAAAAAACATACCAAAATCTCTGGGATGCAACAGATGCAGTGTTAAGAAGAAAGCTTATAGAACTAAGTGCCTATCTTAAAAAGTTATAAAGATCTCAAGTTAATAATCTCACATCACACTTAGTGGAACTAGAAAAACAAGAACTAACCCCAAAACTAGCAGTAGCAAAGAAATACTAAAATCAAAGCAGAACTGAACAAAATTAAGACCCAAAAATCCATACAAAGAAGCAATGAAACCAAAAGTGGTTTCTTTGAAAGGGTAAAGATCCATAGACCACTAGCTACATTAACAAAGAAAAAGGAGAGAAGATCCATATAAGCACAATCAGAAACACAAAGTTATTACAACTGAACCCACAGAAATACAAAAGATTTTCAGAGACTATTCTGAATACTTCATACACAGAAACTAGAATATTGAGAGGAAATGAATAAATTCCTGGAAACATATAATCTCCCAAGGATGAATAAGAAAGAAATTGAAACCCTGAGGAGACAAATATCACGTTCTGATACTGAATTAGTAACCAAAAAAACTACCAACCAAAAAAGCACTGGACCACACGGATTCACAGCCAAATCCTACCAGATGTATGAAAAAGAGCTAGCATCAATTCTACTGAAACTATTCCAAAAAATCAAAGATGAAGAACTCCTTTCTGACTCATTCTGTGAGGCCAGCATCATCCTGATACCGAAACCTGGCAAATAGACAACATAATAGAGAACTACAGGCCAATATCCCTGATTAACATAGATGCAAAAATCTTCAACATAATACTAGCAAACCAAATCCAATAGCACATCAAGGATCTGGAAATAAGTACAGTAAGTGAGCGTCATTTTATATTTCCCCAATGGTAACAATGCAGTAATAAGCATTATTTCTTAAATGGATTATCTATCTATGTGGGATATACGTGTGTTGGAGGCTTTTCCTTAACAGTCTCTCCTTTTATAAGAGCCAGAAGAATGGAAGTAAAGCTTCCCCTTATAAATAAGAAGAGTCATCAAGAAATAGTGTTGTAATGAAGTCTCAGGCTCTGAAGACTTATTGTGGTACTGCTGTACTGCTTACTGGCTATGTGCAAGTCCTTCTGCATCTATGTATTTACCTTATGCATAAAATAATAATAGAAAAATAACTGAAAAAAACATGTTGAAGGCAAATATGCCAACACACAAATAACAGTTATCTCTGGATGGCATGTCTGGTGATTTTTCTAAACTTCCTCCAATTAAAGGGAAAAAAATCATTAGTATTGTCAGGTAGAGAACTAACCTGTATTAATTATCTATGAATTACCTCTGATTAGCATAGTTTAAATAATAAGCAGATGTTAAATAAGGCACTTTTAGCAACCCTAAATAGCTTTTTAACTTGTTACCTCTATTTACATCTTCAACTAAAGTCTTTTTTCATAATTGGGCAAAAATAAACCTACCCTAGTCCACATATGTATTATCACACAGATAGACTAATGCTGATTAGCTCTTAAATACTACTGTGGTTCTTTGCTAAGGAAAAGATTTGAAACAGAAAAACAGACAATTCAACCCTTCATTAATGTACATTCTTTCAAATGACTTAGAGGAGAATATTTTGAAACTTTTCTAGACTTTGCTTTTCTCAGACATACAAAGGAAAGATGACACTTAGAATAATTTTAAAGAAGAGCCACACACAAAATGATAGCAGTTGGGGAACTCCAAATTCTAAGAATTCTAATAAGAAACGTAACTGCTTGCCTCTGAATAGCTCCAGGCCTTTGCACTCCCTACTTCTCTAACACTTTCCCAGTAATTATATTCACCACCAGCAAAACTGATGACTATAACAACCATATTAGAAAGACAGATATTGATTCACTAGAAATATGTATTATTAGAGTTCACTCTCATTTTCAAGTACCAAATTCATATTCATATTTCATCATTGCTTTCTGGAGTAATTTTTCCAAAAGATTAAACACAAAAATTTTTTCTGGGGCTTTAAAATAGCACATAATATTATTCGATTGTTCACCACCTATTTTCCACACTCATCGTTTAACCTTAAAATCACATGACAATTTTGTTTTGCAAATGATTTGTATTACAACAAAATTTTTTTTGGAGTGATGAGTTTTGTAATCTTATTCTAATATAATGCAGGTTCATCCTGCCTTAAAATTAGATCTCTCCAACAGATGAAATAAGAAATCATTCTTTATATAACAAAAGATGCTGTTTATCAAAAGATTCATTGCAAAGACAATTTCTTTGAAGGGCAAACTCTTGCACTACATTTAAAATACTTCAGTTTAGAACTGTGTCTTCCTGTAGCTTTTCAGTATTGAAGTTAGAGCATCTATATATTGTGCATATCTCATTACAATGACAGAACTTTGCAGAGCAAGGAGCCGCTCAACTATGACTCGATCAATTAGGAAAAGAGAAAAGCAGACCCAGCCAAGGAGAAACATGGAGAAGCAGCAGCAGGAAGGACAAAATAAGTTAAGAAGCATAAAGAAACCTCTAAAAAATGAAAATTCTCAAATATCTGGGAGAACAGTGAAATAGAGCATCTCCGTGGCTTGTTTCCATTACATGTAATATGGTTTGGCTCTGTGTCCCCACACACATCTTATCTCAATTTGTAATCCCCGCATGTTGAGGGAGGACGTGGTAGGAGGTGATAGGACTGTGGAGGTGGTCTCGCCCATCCTCTTCTCATGATAATGAGTTCTCATGTGAGCTGATGGTTTTAAAGTGTGGCACTTACCCTTTGTTCACTTTGTCTCTCTTATGCTGCCATGTAAGATGTGCCTTTCTTCCCCTCCCCTTTTGCCATGATTGTAAATTTCCTGAGGCCTCCCCAGCCATTGCAGGACTGTGAGTTAATTAAACCTCTTTCCTTTATAAATTTCCCAATTTCAGGCTGTTCTTTGTAGCACTGTGAAAATGGACTAATAAAACATGTATATATAACCAAACCCTTCCCAAAAGGTTTTAAAAGGTTTCTGAGGTCAGAAACTCTGTCTAGTTGTCAGTCCGTAACTAGCAATGAGCCCCAAGCATAGTAGACCTCAATAAATATTTGTTGAATGAAAGAAATAATAAATGATACCAAACTGTGCATTTGAATAACGTCTAATAAATGTACCTCTCATTTTGGTACACCTGGGAAAATGATTAGGAGTAAGGGATGCCACAGGGATTAATATCTATCTTTGTTCAACCTCCAATACAAACAAAACAAAGCCACCAAGTCACAACCATTGATAAAGTGATTATCTCTTGACAATGTGATGAAATGTTACCTATGCTCAATAATCACATTAATCTAGTTAGTGTCTATGACTGTCAATAAATCTTAAGCAACAGATTCCATACAAGTCCTCTGATTAGAGGCCAGGCTTGTATCACACCCTGACTCCCTACCTACCACCCATTCCAGACCAGAACTAAAAGCCCTCCTTGGAAAGGAAGGTCCTGCCTGCTGATCTCTCCTCTCTCCCTGCAGACAGATAGTGCCCCTAGCGGAGTGGTCTATGACTCCCTTCCATCACTTGCCTGCATGCCTCTCAGAGATGCAAAAATGCCACAAACAGCAATAAGCTTCCAGTTCAATAATCTTCTGTTCAAACTGGGCAGAAGCTTCAGTTAATGCAGAGAACCTTAGAAAAGTGTGAAAACTGATTGCAAGAGGTACTGTGGTATTGGGGCTTTCATCTGTTCTGTTTATATAGCCAAATTTCCATTATTTTTGGCAATGGAGGACAGGGAAGAAGTGTAATAGATCACTGAAATTTACAGATAATCCCAAACCCCAAATCCTGGCCAGTAGTTACTACCTTAATGCCCACAAATCTCTGGTCACAGCATCCCAGCAAGAAACCAAATTGCAGAGCCACATAGCTTCAATGTCAACTTATTTTTAGTCTTCCAACAAACCTGCCAAGCTTCTATTTTTCTCCTGCTATTTACTCCACCACTGCATCAGTTTTCCAGCATAGGCACTTATTTAGCAAAACAGCAGAATTTGCGTGTCAGGAGGAAAGAGAAAGAGAAAATAACCTGCGAAGCTGTTCTCCTAAAAATAGAACATTGACTTTGTTCTTTAAGCAACTTTAGCAATGGGCTTCCTGACTTGATTTGGATCGCTCACAGGGCTCCCCATGTGTGTTTGATTGATGATTGTGCAAACTGGTTAACTAGCTAAAAAGGCAGGAATGACTTGTGGTTGGCACCTCTAAGATAACCCCCAACAGCTTCCACAAAAATACCTCATATAGCCACATATATACCTCATATTACAACAATAACAAAAAAAAACTTTAAAAGGGCATTGAACAACTGTATTTTTAATGGCTAGCACTTGATCATTTTTTAGGAGAGTATACTGTGGACAGTTGGGATTTTTTTTTGGCTTTATTTTATTTTTTTGTTTTGCCTCCAAAGGACATATGCCACTAATGATACGTTCTACTTATTATCCAAAATTATTTATTTCAGCTATTTGTACAGGGAACACAGAATCACTCAGAATACCATCCTCAGTCATCTCTAGTAAGGAAATATCAAATTTCTTCCTTGGCTCGTGTCTCCAAGTCACTCATCAGATCTCTTTATTCTTTTGTGCTGTGTCTCATCTTCGCTCACTAGTATCAAAGTTAACATTTCAGTCTGAGCCCTTATTACCTCTCTTGCGATTTCCAGAGCTTTCTAATTCTCATTGTTCTTTTCCCCTCTTCATCCCCATATTAAATCATGTCATTCCATTGTTTAAAAAACTGCAGGTCTGTAACTATGCTTTCCAGGGACCTTGGGCTCACAAAAAAATTTACTGCCACTGTTGAACTCCAAAGGAGTCCCTGACCAAAACTCTTGTGCCTCTGAGTTGTTAAAGACAGGGTTTCAACTTAAAATTTGGAAATAAGTACAATAAGTGAACATCATTTTTATTTCCCCAATGGTAACACTGTAGTAATAAGCATTGTTTTCTTAAATGAATTACATATCTGTGTGGGATATGCATGGGTTGGAGGCTTTTCCTTAGCAGTCTCTCCTTTCTTACGGGCTGGAAGAATAGAAGTAAACCTCCCCCTTATAAATAAGAAGAGTCATTCAGAAATACAGTGTTACAATGAAGTCCCTCACTCTGAAGACCGACTGTGGGGTTCAAATCCCAGCTGCACTGCTTACTGGCTATATACAAGTCCTTCAGACTCTATATAGTTTCCTTACATGTAAAATAATAATAACTCTTACAGTGTTGTGAGGATTTATACAAGTCTCATGTAAAATAGGGAACAAAAACTCATGCTAATCTCTATGGCATACATAGTGCAATGTCCTGCCATATAATAAGCACATAGTAAGTGTTGCCTGTTACTATCATTTTCAGTCTTATTAACAAAGAACATATTGGAAACTCATGGTACATGAGAGTCATAGAATGCCAAGTCATAGAATGCCAAGGTTAAAGGAATTTAAGGAACTTTCTCTCTGGTACAATCCTCCTTCTTCCACCACTTGCCACCCCTAATAATTACAAAGGAAGAAAATACGTTAATTCAGAGCATTATTATTATTTTTTTTTTCAAGAAGTGATTGTTTATTTTCGACCCTTTCTTTATAACGCAGTAGACACTGGTTACCTCCGTACAGTGCTGCTCTTACTTTTTGGTGCCACCAAGTGGCCAAGTTTAATGACGCAGCGATACTTCCCCCAGACGGCACCCCAATTTTTATAGCATAAGATCTGTTTCAGACAGCCTTCAAAAGCTCTTCAAAACTCATCAAATTAATAAGTAGCACTCTCGGTTGAACAAGGAAGCAAAAGTTACCAGTGGCTCTCCAGTACATTGGAAATGAGGAAAATCATTCCTGAGAAGAGAGGTAGGCTAGTGTTGGTGTTGGCTGAGCCTCAGCGCTTCCTTCCATGCCTGGAAAGCACTTTCTTATTTCTGAGTTTTAAGAAATGCATGTCTGGCCTTCTGGATTGGCAGGAATCATTAGTAGTGCAAACAGCATCCACATTTTGAATGAATGCTCAAGTGCTAATAACAATATTTGCCCAGAAATTATGAATGACCAAGTGAAATACAGCTCTCAAAGGAAAAAAACTTAAAATACAAGAATAAATATTTTTTAAAAATAGCCAAAAAAATGTCAATTTCATTGCTAACATTTTTAGCGGTCAAATTTTTAAAGAGCTGGGACACAATTTCACACTACTGTCATTTATCAGCCGTCTGCGCTACACATTCTAATACTATAGTGAATAGTCACTTTCAAATTGTTCATCTAATAACATTTTAACCTTTTTATGCACAGCAGAGTATAATTGAAAAAAAATTTGAAACATGTTTTTTACAAGGAACTTCATACATTTGATTTTATAGATTTGGAAAACCTAAAAAAGAAACCTTCAATTACTAAAAGTGATGGGCAGTCTAGACTCTAAAAGAATCAATTTGCCATGTTTTGTTTCAATTTCTAGTCTCTATAGAATGAAAATCATTTCTAAAAATCTTAAAGTATTTTTTGGTAAAGTCTATTGTTTTAAGCTTTGATTAGTGAGAATGTTATATATTTGAGGTATCTTATTTTTCCCCAATCTCTTTTTCTTTTCTTGATATCCTTTTAAATTCTTTATTCTATCTGTGTCAAGGACGATTCATCCTGGATATTACTGTACATAATTTTTTAGTTTTTCCTTCTCGTAAAATTTTGAGGTGACATTTTACTTTGTAAAATTCTTCCTTCAAAATAAAAAAAAAAAATCCAAAGAGGATTTTTGATCTTAAAAGACTCAAGATCTAAATAAAATTAAATGAATGAAAATTAAACACAGTTTCTAAAGATTATATTTTTAAAATATAAATGACTGCACACCAAACAAATCAATCACGAGAATTATGGTATAATTTAATTTTATTTCTTCTTGTATTATTATTTAAAATTTTATACCTCGTCTCTACTAAAAATACAAAAATTAGCTAGGCATGGTGGTGCACACCTATAATCCCAGCTACTCAGGAGGCTGAGGCAGAGAAATCGCTTGAACCCAGGAGGTGGAGGTTGCAGTGAGCTGAGATCGCACCATTACACTCCAGCCTGGGTGACAGGGTGAAACTCCACCTCAAAAAAAAAATTATAAACATTTGTAAAGCTATCTAACTCATGAATCTACTAATTCATGGTAACTACCAATCTAGGTCTTTATTTGACCATTTTAAAGTTCATAACAGCTGTTTTGCTATATAAAGTTAACAGCTCTAACAATCCCCATTAATTTGAAGCATTTTAGTCTTGCAATAATAAATACCTCAACTGAGAGAATTTAAACATTTAACTGATAAGGAAATGTTCACGTTACATTTGAAATGGTTGTTATGCTTGAATGTGTCTATTCAGACACAGACAATAAATCCAAATAACAAGTTTTGTTCACACTACTAATGTTGATTATATTGATTAGAGACAATGAAAACTATGTGACGACAATTTGTTAATGGAGAGTTCAAGGATGCTACAAACGATGCTACAGACAGCGTTTAACTACTTGGCCTTCCAAAGGCCAAAGTCAAAGCAAACTGGAATTACAAATTGGGGCCAAACTCAAGGTCAACACTTGTCTTTAGTGCAGCCCTTAAGAAGGTACTCTGGAAGTGCGATACAGGAGTAATTGTCCAGGCAATGGAGTCATTTAGATTCCAGTCTTATCTCTAACTTTTTCTACCTGTTTAATCTTGGGCAAGTTACACAAGCTCTCAGGCTTCAACTTCGTCATGAAAAAACAGGAACAATAAACTGAGAATGACTGAATGAGGCGGTGCAGATAATGCTCTGAGCATAGAGCCTGTCTGTAGTATACACCCAGTAAATCTTAGTTTGCTATAGTTATTGTGATCATCATCAATAATATTAGGATCATAATTGGAGATTACCTATCAGTATCACTTAACGGACACACTTTATGTCCATTTAGTCAACGATAGTTGTTATTACGAAGACACATGTAGAACTTTGAAAAATGCTATAAATACAACCTTAGTTTGTGAATTCAGAGCAAATGCAACCAACAGTTGCATACTCAGCTGAAATGGACATGTCATGTCTTTTTATTGACCCAGTATCCCATCACCTTCCCATGTATAGGGAATTCTGCACCTTAACATTTCTGGAGAATGCAGAGCCAACCTCTTCTCATAGAAACTGAAAACACTTAAAAAGCTCCTTTCACTGTTTCCCCTGAAAGCAAAGCTTAAGCACATAAACTAAATTCAGCCAATCAGAAGCACCTATCTGATTCTTTTGCATTAAAGATTGTGATCTAGTGAAAGAGGGACAATAAATGATGCTGAGGGATGCAGAAAATGCATCCAAATCCACTTTCCAGGTGCAGCAATGCTGCTGCTACAAGTGTGGCTCCCAGTGGTCAGTAGCAGTAGCTTTAGTGGATCTTACTCATGTGGCAGTGGCAAGAATTTGCTATAGCTCTAGATGTGTAGCCTCTTTTTCCTTGGCTGTTTGTCAAACCTTGTACTCCAGCCTTCTCAGCAATTATGTGAGCCACACAGTACCCTTTCAATAAATTGCAATTCTGCTTAGGTTAAGCAGAATCCATTTCTGCTGATTGCCACCGAGACTGACATAGAAATTGGTAATAGGCAGCGGGGTGCTGGAGGCAGTTGACCTCCAAATGGAGCATTGACTGAGAGAAGTGAAGTAAGACAGTAAGAACTCCACAATTCCTTGCAGGACACAGTGCATAGCCATGAGGATGTGATTATGCACAACATGAACGGCACCCCCTGGCATTGTGTTTGCAAACTTATTCTGAACTGTGAAATTGTAAGGCTTATTATGCGGTTATAAAATGAAAAAAGGTGAAAGTAGCTATTTTTAAAGGAGACAAAAAAAGGAAATATGGCTTTAATATTAAAAGTTCTTTCTGATGGAAACAAAAAAACACTGGGAAGTCCGAAAATGAGGAGGGAGGGATAAAGGGTGGAAAGATGACCTGCTGAGTACGATGTTTACTGTTCGGGTTTTGGGTTCAGTAGAAGCCCAAACCTCAGCATCGCACAATATATCCATGTAACACACTTGCACATGTACCCCCAAATCTGAAACTTTTAAAAATATATGGGATTCCTAGGCAAGATGGCTGAATAGGAACAGCTCCAGTCTGCAGCTCCCAGAGAGACCAATGCAGAAGGGAGGTGATTTCTGCATTTCCAACTGAGGCACCAAGTTCATCTTACTGGGACTGAGTAGACAGTGGGTGCAGCACACAAAGGATGAGCTGAAACAGGGTGGGGCATCACCTCACCTGGGAAGTGCAAGGGGTCGGGAACTCCCTCCCCTAGCCAAGGGAAGCCGTGAAGGACTCTGCCATGAGGGAGAGAGCTATCCAGATACTATGCTTTTCCCATGGTCTTCATAACCCACAGACCAGGAGAGTCCCTTGTGTGCCTACACCACCAGGGCCCTGGGTTTTGTTTTTATTTTTTTTTTTAAATAATTTTAACTTTTATTTTAGGTTTGGGGTACATGTGCAGGCTTGCCACGTGGGTATATGGAATGATGCTGAGGTTTGGGGTGCAAGTGATCCCATCACCCAGCTACTGACTACCCAACAGTTACTTTTTCTTTTTTTTTTTTCCCCATTTATTTATTTTATTGCATTTTAGGTTTTGGGGTACATGTGAAGAACATGCAAAATTGTTGCATAGGAACACACGTGGCAGTGTGATTTGCTGCCTTCCTCCCCATCACCTACATCTGGCATTTCTCCCCTTGCTATCTCTCCCCAGCTCCCCACCCACCACTGTCCCTCCCCTATTTCCCCCCAACTGACCCCAGTGTGTAGAACACATGGGCCCTGGGTTTTAAGCACAAAACTGGGCAGCCATTTGGGCAGACACCAAGCTAACTGGAGGAGTTTTTTTGTTTGTTTTTTATTTGTTTGTTTTGTACCACAGTGGTGCTTGGAATGCCAGTGAGACAGAACCATTTATTCCCCTGGAAAGGGGGCTGAAGCCAGGGACCCAAGTCATCTAGCTCAGCAGATCCCATCTCCACAGAGTCCAGCAAACTAAGAACCACTGGCTTGAAATTCTCACTGCCAGCACAGCAGTCTGAAGTTGACCTGGGATGCTTGAGCTTGGTTGGGGGAGAGAAGCATCCACCATTAGTGAGGCTTGAGCAGGCGATTTTCTCCTCACAGTGTGAACAAAGCTGCAGGGAAGTTTGGACTAGGCAGAATCCACTGCAGATCCACAAAGCCGCTGTAGCCAGACTGCCTCTCTAGATTCCTCCTCTCTGGACAGAGCATCTCTGAAAGAAAGGCAGCAGTCCCAGTCAGGGGCTTATAGATAAAACCCCCATCTCCCTGGGACAGAGCATCTGGGGGAAGGGACTGCTGTTGGCACAGCTTCAGTGGACTTCAACATTCCTGCCTGCTGGCCCTGAAGAGAGCCACAGATCTCCCAGCACAGCGCTGGATCTCTGCTAAGGGATAGGCTCCTCCTCAAGTGGGTCCCTGACCCCTGTGCCTCCTGACAGATACCTCCCAGCAGGGGTCGACAGAAACCTCATATAGCAGACCTCCAACTGGTATCTGGCAGGTGCCTCTCCGGGATGAAGCTTCCAGAGGAAGGAGCAGGCAACAATCTTTGCTGTTCTGCTGCCTCCACTGGTGACACCCAGGCAAACAGGGTCTGGAGTGGACCCCCAACAAACTCCAGCAGACTTGCAGCCTAGGGGCCTGACTGTTAGAAGAAAACTGACAAACAGAAAGCAGTAGCATCAACATCAACAAAAAAGATGACCACGCAAAAACTCCATCCAAAAGTCACCAACAACAAAGACCAAACATAGATAAATCCATGAAGATGAGAAAAAAACAGCACAAACGGGCTGAAAAATTCCAAAAACAGTAATTGCCTCTTCTCCTCTAAAGGATCACAACTCCTTGCCAGGAAGGAAATAAAACTGGATAGGGAATGAATTTGACGAATTGACAGAAGTAGGCTTCAGAAGGTGGGTAATAACAAACTCCTCTGAGCTAAAAGGAGCATGTTCTAACCCATTGCAGGGAAGCTAAGAACCTTGATAAAAGATTACAGGAACTACTGCCTAGAATAACCAGTTTAGAGAAGAACAAAATGAGCTGATGGAGCTGAAAAACACAGCATGAGAACTTCATGAAGCATACACAAGTATCAATAGCCAAATCAATCAAGTGGAAGAAAGGATATCAGAGATTGAAGATCAACTTAATGAAATAAAGCATGAAGAGAATATCAGGGAAAAAAAGAATGAAAGGGAACGAACAAAGCCTCCAAGAAATATGGGACTATGTGAAAAGACCAAATCTACATTTGATTGGTGTAACAAAGTGGCAAAGACAATGGAATCAAGTTTGAAAACGCACTTCAGGATATTATCCAGGAGAACTTCCCCAACCTAGCAAGACAGGCCAACATGCAAATTCAGGATATACAGAGAACACGACATAGATACTCCTCAAGAAGAGCAACCCCAAGACACATAGTCATCAGATTAACCAAGGTTGAAATGAAGGAAAAAACATTAAGGGCAGCCAGAGAGAAAGATCAAGTTACTTACAATGGGAAGCCTATCAGACTAACAGCAGATTTCTCTGCAGAACGCTATAAGCCAGAAGACACTTCCAATACTATTTTAAATAGGAGTGGTGAGAGAGGGCATCCTTGTCTTGTGGGAGTTTTCAAAGGGAATGCTTCCAGCTTTTACCCATTCAGTATGATATTGACTGTGGGTTTGTTATAAATAGTTCTTATTATTTTGAGATATGTTTATTGAGTTTTTAGCATGAAGGGATGTTGAATTTTATCGAAGGCCTTTTCTGCATCTCTTGAGATAATCATGTGGTTTTTGACTTTGGTTCTGTTTATGTGATGGGTTATGTTTATTGATTGCATATGTTGAACCAGCCTTACATCCGAGGGATGAAGCCGACATGATAGTGGTAGATAAGATTTTTATGTGCTGCTGGATTCAGTTTGCAAGTATTTTTTTTCAGGATTTTCGTATTGATATTTATCAGGGATATTGGCCTGAATTTTTTTTTTGTTTTGTTTTTTGTTTTTTTTGTTATGGCTCTTCCAGGCTTTGGAATCAGGATGATGCTGGCCTCATGAAATGAGTAAGAGAAGAGTCCTTCTTTTTGGCACAAGTATACCTATGTAATGAACCTGCATGTTCTACACATGTATCCCAAAATTTAAAGTATAACAAATAAATAATATGAATAGGTATATGTCATACTGTTCAAAAAAAAGTTCTTTCTGCCGGTGGCCTGCAAGCCAAAATGACTGGGAGTCTGATAATTTTCTACCTTTCAAGATTGTAAAATTAAAATTCTCTACTACAAACTAAAGTTTTTTAGCAGAGATAAAAGAGACTTGTCAGGAGGAAGGGTTGGAGTAAAAGACAGGCATGATCACTCAGGCCCTTCTTGTACACCTCCATTTAGCCTTCTGTACAGGTCTAAGAGTTAAATATGTTCAATGTGAAGCAGCAGCTGGAATAGATGCAGCCTGGAGTTACAGATTGGATTATTGTTTGACATTTCATCAAGCAGCAGCCTTTACACTTGAGGCTAGAGCTATAGGGCAAGGTACAGAGGCAGATAGCAAGCAGACAGATAATCCAAAACATGCATGAAATGAAAATACTTGTGCACAGCAAAGGAAACAATCAACAGAGAGCAGAGAAGACATAGCCTAAGTAATGGGAGAAATTATTTGTAAACTACACATTTGATAAGAAGTTCATAGCCAAAGTATATAAGAAAGTTAAAAAAAAAAAAGAAAGAAAGAAAGCACTTCAGGAAGCAAATAATCTGGTCCCCGAAAAATGGGCAAAGGACCAAGGACCTGAGTAGAAGTTTCTCAAAGGAAGATATACAAATGGCTAACAAGTATATGAAGAAATGATCAATCTACTCATCATCAGGGAAATGCAAATTGAAACCACACTGACATATCACCTCATACCCACTACATGACTATTATCAAAAAATAAATAAATAAATAACAAGTGTTGGTGAGGATATAAAGAGAAGAGAACGCTTGCACACTGTTGATAAGAATGAAAGTTAGCACAGGTATTATGGGAAACACCATGGAGGTTCCACAAAAAGTTAAAAGTAGAACTATCGTATGACCCTACAATCCCACTTCTGGATATATGTGCAAAGGAAATGAGATCAGTATGTTGAAGAGATACCTGTACTTCCATATTTATTGAAGTGCTATTCACAATAGCCAAGATAAGGAATCAACTTGTGTCCATCAACAGACGGATGAAGAAAATGTGATATGTAGATATAGATATACACACATACATAGTACACATACACATATAGACATAGGTACAATACAATACTATTCATCCTTATAAAGGAAAATCTTGATATTTGCAACAATGTGGATGAAGCTGGAGAACATGAAACTAAATTAAATAAGCCAAGCATAGAAAGATGAATGTTGCATGTCTTAGTCTGTTTGTATTGCTATAAGGAAATGCCTGAGGCTGGGTAATTGATGAAGTAAATAGGTTTGTTTAGCTTACAGCTCTACAGGCTGTACAAGGAGCACGGTGCCAGCATCTGCTTCCACTCATTGCAGAAGGTGAAGGGGAGCTGGCACATGAGGAGATCGCATGGTGAGAGAGGAAGGAAGAAGGGGCAGGGAGAGGCCAGGCCCTTTCTAACAATCAGCTTTCTCAGGAACTAAGAGAAAAAGAACTTATTACCTGCCGCCCAGAAGGGCCTTAATCTATTCATCAGGGATCCTCCGCTATAACACAAACATTCTTGTTAGGCCCCATCTCCAGCATTGGGGGTTAAATTTCAACATGAGATTTGGAGGTGACAGCATGCCAACTATCGTACTGCACAAACTCATTTCCATGTGGAATCGAAAAATCTGAACTCAAAGAAACAGACTAGAACGGTGGTGCTCAGGGGCTAGGGGGTGGAGGGGGGCAGTTTGTAGAGATATTGATCAAAATGTACAAAGTTTCCAGCAGACAGAAGGAGTAAGTTCTGGAGATCTATCAAACAGTGGTGACTGTAGTTTATAATGAGTTGTATACTAGAAAATTGCTAAGAACATAGATCTTAAATGTTCTCACCACAAACACACAAAATAACTATGTGATATGATGGATGTGTTAATTAGCTTGATTGTGATAATCACTTCACAATATATGCATGTATCAAAACATCACGTTGTAACAACATAAATATATACAACTTTATTTTAAATTATACTTCAACAAAGCCGGTGGGAAAAAATCCTAAACACAAAGACTGTGTCTGAGTAACATCTCTGGTTGTGTTTTCTACTAACAGAACTAACCAGTATTAAGTAAACAAAATGCCTATTAAATTTTTAAGGCCACCACAGTATTAAAAATGACCCCTTAGCAGCCAACAACATCGTGTGATGGTATAGTTCATAAAGCAATCACAAGAGGTCTGAAATTGCACCTAAAGAAAAAAACTGCTAAAACTTTGCAGCTCCCAGAAAGGACAACCTTATTCTCTCTCCTTAATGCCCATCTCAGATGTGCTTGCAGAGAACAATGGATGGGAGATCCTTCTGTAGTGTGGAAACAGACACTCAGAACGGCTGCCAGGACATGAACCATGAACTCTCATTGTCCAACAGGGTGAGGCATGTGCTTTGAACCAATGATGATTAGGAGCTGCTTCCATTCTCCCCTCTTCCCAGATGAGTGCTTACTGTGGTTTTCACTTCTGCTATTGTGTGAGATGATACTGGGGAGGGTGGTGAGTGATTTAACTTTTAACTGGAGATTTCTAGACCAAAAGGTAGAAGTGCTTGAGAGATAATGAACTTAAAACTAGACGCAGAATCTGGATGAGGCTTTGAGTTTGCTCCCTTTGGGAAAGAGTGAGTGCATTTCGTGTAGACATTCACACTTTTGAAGGCATATTCATGGAAAGGTGGGGTATGATTAGGTGTTATGAGGTCAAAGGGATATGGGGAGCTTTTTATTTGCCCACTTGGCATCTAATCCCACATGACATTTTTTAACAGAGTCCCAATTTAGTTTAGATGTTTAGTCCTTCCTCAAACAGCCCAAGCATATGTAAATCAGCCTTAACCAACCCATACCAAGATTGTCAGTGGTGGCTTCAGGAACCCAGACCACAACATTCCCCTGGCAAGTGTTGCTGGCTTGAGGATGAGCACATGTCCTAAGTGGACCCAGTCTACTGAAGAGAAGGTCATTATAACCCATGATGTGGGAGAGGCTTTTCTCCCTCCTACCTATTCATATATCCCACCTTCACCTCACCATATACGCCTTCAGTTAGGAATGAGATTGTAACCCGGAGAGAAGCCTACTTGCAAACACACAAAGAAAGAGTGAAGAAAAGAGCAAGAAATTGGAGCCAGAGCCATAATCATACTGTACCTGAGGCCTACATTATCTCCGGATTTCTTCCTTGAGATAACACAGTTCCTTCTTGTTCAACACAGTCTAAACTGGGGTTCCTGTCAGTTTCAACATTCTGATACACTAACTAAGTAGAAATAAAGTTTTCAGCCCAAACTTCTCTGTCTCAAAGACTGGGACAGGGAGGGTTAAATCAACACAAAGGGTGCCAGGCTGCTAAACCAGAAGCTATGCAGAGGACTGGGAATGCAGGCCATTAGGTAGTCCATTGACAGGCAGGTTGAAGAGAAATAGTTTTATATTTATCTTATAGTTACTTCACATGTGGAAAATATTGCTTCCTCATGCACAGTACTGCTATAATATTTACATTTATTTATTTATTTATTTATTTTGAGACCGAGTGTCACTATTGACGCCCAGGTTGGAGTGCAGTGGCACAATCTCAGCTCACTGCAACCTCTGCCTCCCAGGTTCAAGTAATTCTGTCTCAGCCTCCTGAGTAGCTGGTATTACAGGCGCCTGCCACCACACCCAGCTAATTTTTTAATATTTTAGTGGAGACAGGTTTTCACCATGTTGGCCAGGCTGGTCCTGAACTCCTGACCTCAGGTAATCCACCACCTCGGCCCCATAAAGTGCTGGGATTACAGGCGTGAGCCACTGCACTCAGCTAAAGTTTACTTTTAAATGAATGTGTTTATGTAAAAAGGAAGAATTTTCCTTAGGATGCTATGGCAAAACACCACAAAATGGATGGCTTAAAGCAACATAAATTTATTCTTTCACAGTCTAGAGATCAGAAATCTGAAACTGAGTTGTTGGTAGGGCCATGCCCCTCCTGAAGGATCTGGAGGAGGGTCTTTCTTTACCTCTTCTTAGTTTCTGGTGGTGCCAGAATCCTTTGCATTCCCTGGACTATGGATGCATCACTTCAGTCTCTATCTCCATCTTCACGTGTCGTGTGTGTGTGTGTGTGTGTGTGTGCGCGCGCGCGCGTGTCTGAGTTTTCACATGACATCCTCCTCTCTGTATGTCTGTGTCCATATTTGTCCATATGTCCATTTTCTTGTAAGGACACATTCATTGGCCTAGAGTTCACGCTTACCCTGTACTACTTCATCTTCACGTGAATACACTCACAAAGACCCTATTTCCAAGTAAGTTTGCATTCACACATACTGAGGATTAGGACTTCAGTATATCTTTTGGGTGGGTACCATTCAACCTACAAAACAAGTGATATTCAGATACGGCAGAAGTCACGAAAGTGGTATATGAAGAGCATTTTGAAACTCTGAGGATAATACTACAATGGGAAGAGGGATGTATAAAGGAACCAGGACATAACGTTCAGTTACATGTGGGCCCACAGGCTTCAAGTCAGGCAATGTATTGTGATTTCTCACAATGTGATCAATACTTGCTAAGACCCCTCTAGACTCCTAAACTTAGCAAGGTATATCTGAAAACTATGTAGTCAGGACATAAAGAAAGAAATCAAAACATTGATGCTGATGGAAAAATAATCCAAAATACATGTATAGTCAGTGGTGTTGTCAAATAGAGGCCACACACATTTTTGATATTTCTCTGAGCAGTTAGCCCTCTTCTAATACTTGATGTTTCCAAGTGGAATTTAATTCCAATAATATTTCTAGCTAAAAATGACCATCCTTGTGTAGTCATGCATCACTTAAAGATGAGGAAATGATTATCAGGTGATTAGGTTGTGATATGAACATCATAGAGTGTACTTAGTTTTTTAGTTTAGATATTTAGTCCTTCTTCAAACAGCCCAAGTGTATGTAAATCAGTCTTAACCAATGCATACCAAAAGTGTCAATGGTGGGTTCAGAAACCCACCTCAATGAACCTAGATGGTTCAGCCTGCTACACACCCAAGCTAGATGATATAGCCTATTGCTCTTACCCAGACTACAAACCTTTATAGCATGTTACCGTACTGAATACTGTAGGCAATTGGAACACAATGGTAAGTATGTATGCCTCTAAACATACCTGAATATAGAAAAGGTATAGTAAATTAGGGTATAATCTTACTACAGGTCACAGATGCAGTCCATCATTGACAGAAACATCATTATGCAGCCCTCTAAGAGGGCTTCCATTACTCTGGACACTATTTCCCAGTACCCAGCATTAGCTTCTAATCTTTTTAGTCCCCAGCTGTGTCTCCTTGCAGGAAAGCAAAAGCTTATAGTTTGAGAATTAAATTAATTATATAAAGTAATGACTACATGCTATACCTCAAAAAATTTGACCTGCAATTTGTCACACAGCATACATGGGGAGGAAAAATTAGGAAGAGCCATTTTCCATTAGAAGATCACAATTGGGATGTTTACTGTGTGAAACTGAGCAAGAAACTCTGGGGAGGAAAAATAATAATAAATCTTATAAATGGTTTTATGAAACCCTGGAATACTTTGGATATTAGGAAGGTTTCCCTGTCCCATTTGTTGAAGTAATAAAGTGTGAAGAAATGGTAAATCTGATTAGCCATGCTTTTCTAGGATTAATCTGCAGTCTGAAAGGAATGAAAGAATGTCTAAATCTTCAATCACTACTGTTTCCTGTGCTTAATCAGTTAAAGAGAAAATATTCCCCAAGGCTGTTCAGAAAACAGTGATGTTCAGGCGTGTGAGAAATCCTTCGGGAACCCAGGGACCTGTGGCCAAGGCATATGCATTTTTCTGAATGTTGTCAAAGGCAGTTTTCTCTTCACAGTGTAAGACAGAGGCTTCTTGGTTGTTTGTGAACAACCTGGTGTTCACAGACCAATGCAGGAGTGCAGAAAGCTGTTTCCATGGCAACGAGATTTTCCTCCTGGCAACGTCCCCTCCCCCATCACCCATCTTTCTATACTATCAGGAGCTGAGACAGAATTTCTGCAAAGAGCAGGGATGGTGATAGAGCAAGCATTTTGTGGTTTTTCCAAGTGCATCAGGTGCATGTTTAAAATAGTGGGTGAATCTTCTCTGCCCACATGTGGAAAGGTTCACAGACCCCTTAGAATCCAACCTTCTCACAATCAAAATCACCACATCAATAGCATTTTCTTTAACATCTCAGTTTATGAACAGATACTTTCTAGGTCAAAGGTTGGTGACTACATCCCAGAGGCCAGACCCAGCTTGCCACGTGTATTTGTAAGCAAAGCTTTATGGGAAGATGATCGCACTCAGGTGGTTATGTACTGCCACGGATGCTTCTGTGTTTCAGTGGCAGGACTGACTAGCTGACAGGACAGACAGAGACCGTATGATCCAAAAGACTAAAAAACATTGACCACTGACCCTTTAGAGGAAAAGTTTGCCAATACATGTCCTAGATAATGTGGAGCCAAACCTGGTAGGGAAGACTGCCAAGTACTGAAGTAGGCACAGCATGCTATAGTAAATAGAGAGAACTAAATCTAAATGAATACTATTAGGAATTCCCCTGTATCCCTCAGGCCCAGACTGTTCTGAGAGGAATCCCTTCTAAAGGTCAGACTGAAAAGATAGGAAGCCTTGGGAACACACATTTTAAGGGACAGGGAGGCGTTCTAGATAAGAAGTAGAGAGCCAGTGGAGGATGGTGAAGGGACATATAAGAAACTGGGCACACTGGCTCACGCTTGTAATCCCAGCAGTTTGTGAGGCCGAGGTGGGTGGATCAAAAGGTCAGGAGTTTGAGACCAGCCTGGCCAAGATGATGAAACCTCATCACTACTAGAAATACAAAAATTAGCAGGGCATGGTGGCACGCACCTGTAATCCCACCTACTCAGGAGGTTGAGACAGAGAATTGCTTGAACCTGGGAGGCAGAGGTTGCAGTGAGCCAAGAGCACACCACTGCCCTCTAGCCTGGGTGACAGAGCAAGACTCCATCTCAAAAAAAAAAAAAAAAAGAAAAAAGAAAAGAAAAGAAAAGAAAAGAAAGAAAGGAGGGAAGGAAGGAAGGAAGGAAGGAAGGAAGGAAGGAAGGAAGGAAGGGAGGGAGGGAGGGAGGGAGGGAGGGAGGGAGGGAGGGAGGGAGGAAGGAAAAGAAACCATGAACACTGGAAAGGATCACGCAAACTTGAGATGCTGCTCTCATGGTGAGCACAAGTTCTCAATAACAGGAGGAGAGGTTTGTGAATAACAGGAAGTGAGGTTAGGGCCAAAGATAACACAGGCTCTTGAAAGCTGAGCAAAGGAAATGACCTTCTTCTATAGGGAATGAGCCCCCACTAAACTATAAACTGATAGGATGAGAGCTTTGTTTAAGGCAAATCCAGAAAATCAGATGAAGGATTAGCCACAGAGAGTAGGAGAAGGAAGAGAAGGAAGCCAATTCATCAATATCTGTCATCTATGTTATGCTTGTTGTGTGCCAGAAGCTACTCTAAGTTCCTGGTATGCATTAACTAATTTAATCCTACTAACAACCCTATGAAGTAAGTACCACTATGATTGCCACTTTGCAGATGAGAAATCTGTGGTCAAAGTGGTTAAGTAGTCAAAGTCCTACAGATAGAAATTTGCAAAGCCAGGATTTGAATCCAGACAATCTGGCTCTAGAGTCCAACTTCTATAACCAGTTACAAATTATTATCAAAGTATAAAACTGAGATAAGAATTCAGTTAGCCCTGTTGCAGTGGCACACACAAGGTGTTCCATAAATGTATATGATGACTAAATAATGAATGAAAGAAAAGACAAAAAAGGAAATAAGTACAAAGAGCATGAAGGAGAAAAAAATCAATGGCATTCAGGGTCTAATATAAGAGACTCAAAGGAGAAAGAGGCATCAAAGATAATTCTAATCATTCCCTTTAGGATGGCCAGAAGAATTATGGAATTGACACACACGAAAACAGGAGGGAAAATCAGCTCTGGGGATAAAGTGATAAATTCAGTTTGAGATTAAACATATGACAAATTTGATGAGATGGCAGAGCATCCAAATGGAAATGCCCAGCAAGTCCTTGGAGGTACAGAGCCAGAACCCAGAAGGGAACTAGGGACAAAACGACAGCATTGGTGACTGGGCTGCATGGAAGCAATAGTGGTGACAGGGTGGTCTGTCTGTCTCTCTCTCTCACTGATGGGAAAAATGAAGCTATCTTCAGTCCTGACCGGCACAATAAGTAAAACAAAGAAAACCATTAGATGGTGGCAAGGTATGAAATTGGCCTCCTGAAAAAAAGGTGGGTTGGCTCAGGGGAAATTGGGAAAGAGAGGGGAGTATTCATTTATGCAGAGCCTACTACCTGCCAGGTGCTCTGACACTGCATTTCATGATCATGGTGAGGCTGAAATGAGGTGGTGCACCTCCCCTCCACAGCAGAGAAAATAGAGAGGATAAATGGCTTACGGAAGGACACAGCTAGAACAACTGGGAGCGAGGACTGAAGCCCAGTGGGCCAGGCCAAAGCCCATGCTGTAAATATAACTCCAACTACAAAAGGGTCCTTCTGTGGGTTTCCCCAAATTTCCTCAAACCCTCAGAGCCATCAGATACTCTGTCTGACTGCAAACTGTTCTATAATCCTCATCACATCACCTTCAAGAAAAAACCATTAATCACAACTTAAACAGCTACCGCTCCATGGGTGTTACCCTGAAATAGCTAATTTCAGACATTGGCCAATGGTTGGGGAAAATTTGAAAGGATATGCCAAAGCATTCCTAAGCCTTCGAAAAGCCACAGAATAGTTTCTTCGTAGTCATTCTCATTTCTGGTTTCTGGTTTCTCCTAGGGCAGCCCTTCCCTACAGTAGGAAGAAAGGCATGCAGAATTGAATCCAGATCGTGGGACCTGGAAAGCTGGGAATCCCAGGAATCTCTCTCTCCAGACCCTCAGTGTTTAATATAAAGATGCACAGCAATTTATTTCAAATAAAAAAAAATATGAGTTTGTTTGCTTTTAATTATAGATACAACAGATGATAATACCAAATACAATAAAGACTAAAAGGAAAAACGTAAATACAAAAGGAATAATCTGTTCTTTAATTTACACTGTGTCTTCATTGGTCTTGTTTACTTCAATTGTCTAAACAAAGTTTGCATTTAAACACCACATTGAAACTACTTTGTAATTACATGAATTATCTTAAATGTACCTATGATAATTCTTTATTTTCTCTCAAATCAAATTTCTTCTTTGACAATTTCTTTCATTTTATAGTGAAGTTGCATCAACTCGTATATCTCAAATAAGTAAATTTCTTCATGCAAATGCTGTTGTCAATAAACTAAGAAAATAATTAAGAAAAATCTATCCAGAGACTGGGACTTAAGACCTGAATACCTAGCAATGAAGGGGAAGTACTGTGTCTACAGACATTCATATTAACAATAATATTATGCAGGCTAATTCCTTCTGATAGCAAATGAAACTAGGGAATAGAAAATATTTTAAACAAGCAGCTTAGTGCTTCAGATTCAGAGCAGGTCTCCGATTTCTCTTAAAATCTGAGACCTCTGCATGCTGTGGGCAAATGGATTGAGCTCTGCAAAATTGCACAAAGCATCTAGCTTGGCATTTTTCGAACCTCATTACCCTCCATGAGAAACAGACCTAGCAGGAAGCAACGAAGCCTTTTATATTCCTGTGTCAGGAGAGATGATTCTGGTATATGGAAGACATGATTACTAGCCACCGTGTTAAAGGCCTCTCAGCATGACGCTAAGAATATTAATACATTCCCTATCAGTCACTTTAGCGCTTGCTGTTTAACAACAGCTGCACTAAATGAAGTAGGTTAATAGGGGAACGGGGAAGGGACAATTGGCTGAGAGGGAACATCACTGAAACAACCATGTATCTATGGGGCAAGGCACTCTCTGCCAAAAACTCACCTAGCAATATTCAAGGTTTTCAAATCCATGCTGATTCTATAATATGTACTCAAGTTTCTAGGTCTTTTTCCCCTTTTAAAAAGAGGGATAGTAATTTTGTGAGCTATAGAAGCCATCTTTCTTTTCCTAATAGCTATTTCAAGTCTGAATCACAGCAACCACCAGCTTTATTTGTACTCTTAAGACAAGTCCAGGTCCCCATGTTGTGGTAACTTTCTCTAGCATGCCTATGTAGAGTTATACCACACTTTTGTCTGGGTTTCCATAACGTTATGTAATCTACTACTATTTTTACCACTGTTCTACCAGCATTTACCAACATATCTTCACTTCTAGGCTGTGAGTGCCTTAGGGCAGGAACCTATGTACTCTTTGCCCAATGCAGTGTACAGGCATGGGACACTTTCTCAGGCATTCTCCCAGCCCTGGACCAACAGCCACTCTCCCCTCCTCGAGGGGGTTGAATCATGTCTCCCAAAATTCATATACTCCCTGAGCCTCAGTATGTGGCCTCATTTGAAAATAGGGGTCTTTACAGATACAGTTAAGGTAAGGATCATACTGGTTTAGGGTGGGCCTTAAGTCTAATGACCGTGTCCATATAAGAGACAGAAAAGGACAAACAGAAAGACACACAGAGGAGATGTCCATGTGAAGACACTGGAGGAGATTGGAGCAAAGGTGCCACAAGCTAAGGAATACCAGGAGCCACCAGAAGCTGGAAGAGGCAAGAAAGGATTCTCTCCTAGGGACTTGCAAGGGAAGATGGCTCTGTTAGCACCTTGGACTTCTGGCCTTCAGAACGGCAAGAGAATAGATTTATGCTGTCTGTTGTTTTAAGCCACCAAATTTGTAGTAATTTGTTACAGAAGCCTTAGGAAACTAATAGACTTCCTGTCTCTGGAACTGGCTTCCTACCAAGCCACATGGGTTTAGCCATGCTGGTACCACAAGACTCTGCTCCTTAACCTCAGCCCCAGCCTCCTCGCAGTACTGGGCAATCATCTAAGCTGGGCCAACAGCATTCATTCCTTGGAAGTTTAGGGATAATGGGAGAAAAACCTTCTTTCTCCACTCTTCTATCCCAGTCAAGCCTGCTGAAAGGTCATCTCACTGAAACATTCCCTGACAGCCTATCAAAATTCTACTTCTCGTGACTCAACATCTTTTACCACCTTATTTTCCTTGGTAGCCCTTATTTCTATCTGACTTTATATTATTTTGTACCTTTTTTTCTTTTTGTTCCCTTGATCTTGCCATAAGAATGCAGTCTTCTAAACAGAATCTAATTTAAAAGTTTCTACACAGCAAAAGAAACTATCACCAGAGTGAACAGACAACCTACAGAATGGGAGAACATTTTTGCAATCTATCCGTCTGACAAAGGTCAAATATCCAGAGTCCACAAGAAACTTAAAAAAAAAATTACAAGGAAAAACAACCCCATTAAACCATTAAAAAGTGGGCAAACTACATGAACAGACATTTCTCAAAAGAAGACATTCATGCAGCCAAAAAACACATGAAGAAAAGCTCAGCATCGCTGATCATTAGAAAAATGCAAGTCAAAACCACAATGAGATACCATCTCATGCCAGTCAGAATGGCGATTATTAAAAAGTCAAGAAATAACAGATGCTGGTGAGGTCGCAGAGAAAAAAGGAATGCTTTACACGATCGGTGGGAGTATAAATTAGTTTAACCATTGTGGAAGACAGTGTGGCAATTCCCCAATGATCTAGAAGCAGAAATACCATTTGACTCAGAAATCCCATTACTGGGTATATACCCAAAGGAATATAAATCATTCTATTATAAAGATACATACACACATATGTTCCTTGCAGCACTCTTCACAATAGCAAAGACATGGTATCAACCCAAAGGCCCATCAATGATAGACTGGATGAAGAAAATGTGTATATGAAATACTATGCAGCCATAAAAAGGAATGAAATCATGTCCTTTGCAGGAACATGAATGGAGCTGAAAGTCATTATCCTCAACCAGCTAATGTGGGAGCAGAAAACCAAACACCGCATGTTCTCACTTATAAGTGGGAGCTGAACAATGAGAACACATGGACACACACGGAAATAACATGCACTGGAACCTCCTGGGGGGAAGGCGGGAGGAGGGACAGCATCAGGAAGAATAGCTAATGGCTGCTGGGCTTAATACCTAGATGATGGGTTGATCTGTGCAGCAAACCACCATGGCACAAGTTTACTACATAACAAACCTGCACATCCTGCACATGTACTGTAGAATTTAACATAAAGGTTGAAGAAAAAAAAAGAATATAGTCTCTATGAAAGCAGTGATTTGGTCTCCTTGGTTTACTACTGTGTTTCCTGCACCTCAAATTTGGACTCATGCACAGTAGCTCTACTGGAAGACAGACAAAGCCGATCTGAAAAAAAGATATCAAGGCAAGAGATGAAGAGCCCAAGTTTTCCATCAGCATTCCAGTTCCCTGTTTTGATCTTTCCTGAGGCCTGGCCATATTTCTGCCCTTGGCTTCTGAGGAACATTCTGATGAAATGTGCTCTTCTAAGCTTAAGCCAGTTTGAGTTTATGTCCCTTTTAACTAAACCATAAGCCTAGTACACATGGCACTTAGTAGGGGCTCCAACATCTTAGAGGAAAAAATAAGAGAATGAAAAACTGAATGAACAAGTGTATAACTTAACTAATGAATCCAATATGACACTAAACTGGGTTAGTACATACAGGTACATACACAGGCCCCAAAGCAGATGGCACTTGCAAAGGCCATCATGGTTTCCCAAATGTTTCAGTTGTTAAAAATATTATGCTTCCCAGGAGTCCTGGAAGCAAAGGGGAAATGAAGCATGATGGCAAAAAGGGGAAAAAAAAAAAAAAAAAAAAAAAAAGAAGGGAGAAGAGGACAGAGACACCAAGAGAAGGAGGAAGGAGTGAAAGTCAGCAGATACAGTGACCAGCAGGACCCACGCCCACCCTGTCTCCTACTACTCATGGAAGTGGCAAGAACGTAGAGTGGATGCTACAGGGTGCACCCAGAAATGGTGAGTACTGGGCAGCACTGGTCCCAGCCTCAGAAACAATTCCCATGACTCGTGTGAGGAAGCCCAGAGCCAGAATTTGGGGATGACTAAGGGCTTCAATAAAGAAAATGTCAGAGAATTAGAATTCCTCCAGATCATTGGGACTCCATGAATTCTGATGTGACTCTGGGAGAAGAGGCAGGCCCAATACTGATAGAATGAGGGTATGAGGTCTCTGATGTAGATTTATTAAATGAAGATCAAGAAATGGTAATATCTGCACACCCCTGTTTGTGGACAGTGATTCACACCACCTCACTTGCAGATACATCATGCCTTATACCTTACTGAATGTATGAATAAGCACCAATCCTGTTTTCCTGGTTCCTTTTGAATCGGAATGAACTTTTCAGATCCGTACTGCATAAGCCTTCAGACAAACATCCTGCCCCTGTAGTTCAGTTACATCTCAGAGGTTTGTTACAGCAACTGATTCAGAGCATGCCCCTTTCCATCGTGGACAGAAAATGAGATAAGGAGCATGTGGGAAACAACAGGGAAATGAACAGTACAAGGGTTTTTGAATTTATAGAATTGATGGAGATTGTCTTCATTGCATCTCAGGACTCTGTGTCATACTCAGAATCACAGTTTGTCTCCACCAGAAGAAAAAAATTGCCTGAAAATATACTAGATGTCCTTCTTAAAGATGTCCACCTCTTTTCCCCATGCCTCCTACTATTAAGATTAATGCAATCGGATTATGCATTCAAAGAATTTAGAACAACGCCTAGCACATGATAGGAGCTCAGTAACTTTTTTTGTCGTTGTTTTTATAAAACAGAAATACTTAGGTATCAAACTGCTGGTGTCTTAAGGATGAAATCAGTAGAGAAAAATTCCAGCCCAATCACACAGTCACCCCTGCCCGCAGCTCATGACAGGAGCAGGTCAGCAGCCCACTCCATAAGCAGTAGGTTTTCAGGAAGTATCAAGGCCTGGACATGGAGAAAAGGAGCAAAAAGAAAAGACACATTTTCTCAAATCCGCAGACACTGAAAGCCTATATAAATGTCATTATGAGATTTGCCATTGCTACAGACTCACATCTATTTTCAGCTTTATTGTACCTTTTCTACAAAAAAAAAAGTCAGCTTGCAGATGCCAAACTATAAATTGGGACACCTGCCAGCCTTCACTGGAGCTGACACACTCTCGTGGGCCCTCACCATCCGGGTTTGCAGCCCATTCCTGGAGCCCCTGGCTAACATTGTTGTGGGAGCTCAGTGAGATGGTGACCCTTCTCCGCTGACCTAATTTCAATGAGGGCACTAAAAATGGAAAATCGCCATTCACACATCATCAAACCTTTTCAGGGAAGGGTGAGAAAGTGGTAGCTCTGATGATACACAGGGAAATGGCTTTTAATTTTGAGGTCCTTATCAAGAGAAACTGTAGTTGTATCTATGTCTTGAAAGACAAATCAAAGGTGAGAGGAGAAGTGGCAAATCTGTGCCTTGATTTTGGTCACTGGTAATCTTAGCTTACAACAAATGTTGTACACCAGCCCCCAGACATGATACAAATCTAGCATTTTTTAAGTCCCTGTGTCTAATTCTTTATGTGAGCCAATGTAGCCTTTACATTTAAGGGAGAGGGCTTTAAGCAACAATATGTTGGAGTTGGCTCACAGAGTCAGTGGTGTGAATCTCTTCCCAGCTCTACATTCTACTGACACACTGCTAGCTTGAAGTCAGACATGGTGGAGATACTGACACCACAGGAAATGGCAAATGCCACAAATCAAGGATCTCTTTTTTAAGATAGCTAGTTGTTAAACACTTATCAGTATACCACTAGTTGTAATGAAGGTGAGTATGAGCAACATGCAGGCACCAGGTGCTCAAGCAGAAAAAGGAAATGATAGGGGTGAAGATGGAAAAATGGTAGAAAAGAGGTCCATTTAAAAAAAGGGGGGGAGGCCCAGGACAAAGAATACCACCCCTACTTTGCCATTTCTCTTGAACTGTCTCCCCAGATGCCCCTCTGCAGACTTTAGAGCCTTCCCTGTCCCACACTCACTTACCGCATCCATTCCTATGTTCACCTGAAACTTGAAATTTATCAGCTATCTCCAAGGACATTTACAAAAGCCATAGATTTTACTTTCTTGTAGCTGCTGGGAGTTTTCTCCCCCCAAGTTTTATCCAGATAAAACTTGTATTAGTATATTGCACATTAAATCATCTTTCCAGAATATAATACCACATATCTTCAAACTGATTTGAATTTATTTTTAAAAAATCTGTATGAGAATATAGCAGTAGTTCCTTTTTATTTTTTCCTGTAAAATATAAGAAAACTGTTCATCTCTGTGTCAAGCTGCTGATTCTAGAAACCTAATGCCTGCCTATATTTTATTTTAGCTGCTGAATTAATTGAGATATTGAAATGGTGAAAAGTAATAACCTGCTCATAAGAAATCATAATATGCCATTCACTACTTCGACTGTGACAGACAACCTGATCTATACTTGAGATGACAGGTATGACTTCTAAATTATTTATTTTTCTTTCTTTGTTTACTAGAGGGTAAAATGTTTTTGTGATACTGGAAAAAACAGGAAGTGAACAATGCAGGAAGTTATAAGACTAAGACATTAATATTTGTGCAAAATTGCACCTTCTTTAAGACTGATATCTATAGAAATAAATAGTCAAACAAAATACATGGTACGCATTTATTCTGAAAACCTTTGGGTCAGATTTCAATTACTCTTATTGAAGGGCAAAGGCTAAATGAACCATTGGACTAATTAAATGTTTATTTGGTGACCAAGACTAAACAGTTAATGTTTAATAAAATTATCTGCTTTAAATAAAACTTCTTTGTAGGATAATAATAAAAATAGAAAGTCTTTTCAGATGTGCAATGATAATTAGTTCATCTATATTCCATCTCTATGGCCTTTACAATATAATGTGGTAGATTGCATTAATGGCTCCAATTCTTCATTTCTCCTTAGAGTTATACCCTTTGCCATGAGAATGCAATTATTCCCAGAAAACTGTATGTTTCCCAACCCCTTGACCCCAAGTTCAGCCAGGTAACTTGTGAATAAGTAAAGTAGTGCAAGGACTCACATGCTTTTACTTGTTTTTCACTTGAGCATCTGTCATCACCAAGAAAGAGCATGCCTGGGTTAGCCCATATTCCCAGTAGGAGGAAGGGATGCATGAAGTAGAGCTACCCCACATAAGATTCTCTAGCCACACTCAGGCACATCCACAAGCATGTAAGCTACAACCATATATGACTATTATAAGCCATTGAGTTTTAAGGTGATTGGTTACATAAGACAGCTAAGTCATATATATGTGCTATTACTTCCCCCATATTTTCTTCATGAAAATTGAAGTTTTATACACACAATAGATTCCTCATTAATACACAAGTAATTTTCAAAATCAGCTAGCATTATAACTTTATAACTATAAACTTTAAGAATCAACATTATCAACTTATATCATCTATTCAATACAAGAAACATTGACTGAACCATGAACATAATATCAGCAGACCCTGGGAACACAGACTTAATGAAGAGCTCTGCACCAGAGCTCACAGTCTTTCAAGGGCCTGGTAATGCCCAGACAAAGAGCCAGGTCCCAACCAAGTCCTTTCCTATATCCAGTTTTGTTTAATTCTGATTTCTTCTATTGAAAGAACTAGTTTATATAGATTTACAAATGGTCTGCAAAGATTCTGACACCATGCAATATTTGAAGATTTTAGACAGATAAGACAGAATTGAAAAGCAGGTATCCCTTAAATCCTAGAAGAAAACACAGGAAAAAAATAGTATATTTTTATAGCAATGGTGCTAAGACTGAACTGTTTCAGCTAACAATAAATTTTGACCAAGTTATCTTCTTTTCTCCATAGCTGCTGGGAGTTTTCTCTTCCCCATTTTCCCAGAAGTGCCATGAGTTCAATGTGTGATAAGAGAGAAACTGACATTACTCTGGGAGCTGCGGAGTGATTTAGGTAAACAAATATGAAAGAAGATTAATTTTTTAAATCCCTTTCCAGTTAACTTTCTGTGTAAGTATTATTTTATACTCAAGACCCACAGTAATTTCATCAACAATGAAATAACAATCTTAATCATTTCTTAATGCTAATTTCCCTTGCAGATAAGCCTTACAAATTTCTTTCCTACAAAAATGTTCTTAACCAGCTAACCCTGCTAAATCCAAGAGATTTTCTATCTTCCTCTGTTTTTCATTGTCATAGCCGAATGCCTGAGACTGGGTAATTTAGAAAGAAAAGAGGTTTATTTGACTTACAATTGTGGAGTCTGGGAAGTCCAAGAAGCATGACACCAGCATCTGCTCAGGTGAAGGCCTCATGCAGCATCAGCACAGAGCAGAAAAGCAGAAGGGGAAGCCGGCGTGTGTGAAAGGGACCAAACATGAGAAACAGGCTCTGGCTTGATAACAATTTGTTCTTATGGGAATTAATCCCTTTCAGCAAGAACTAACCTAGTCTCGTGAGATTAATCCACTTAACAACCTAATCTCCTCTTAAAGGCACCCTCCCCCCGCCAATACTAACATACTAGGAACCAACTCTCAACATGAGTGAGTTTTGATAGGGACAAACTATATTCAAGCCACAGCAGTTGTTCATAGGATTTTTAAAAAACATTATTTTCTCCAAGACAAAAACTACGGATGATGATCTTAATAAGAAAACTTAATAAGTAATGATAACAATAGTTCAAAGTATTTAACATGTTTAAATATATGGAATTGTCACAACCACCTTTTGATATAGGTGCTGGTACCATCTCCTTTTATGGAAAGACAGGGCATGGAATGGTTTAAGTGAGTTGCTCAGGGCCACAGAGCTAATATCTAGTAGAGCCAGAATTTAAAGCAAGAAATCTGGCTCCAGGGTCTTTGCTTAGGCTGCTAGGCTAGACTGCCTGGCCCAGCCCTCAAAGTAACAAAAAATTGCCTGGCCCCTGCCCCACTGCATATCCTTTTTATGCATTCAGATTGACTCACTAACACTTAACGAAAATATTGGGGCTGCCGCTCACTCCATCCTGCCACCCTGTAAAGAAGGTGCCTGCTTCATCTTTGCCTTCTGCTATGATTCTAGGACCTCCAATACAATGGCGACCAGAAGTAGTGATAGCGGGGGAGATTTGGAAAGATGACAGAAAAGGAACAGCTCCAGTCTATAGCTGCCAGCGAGACCAGTGCAGAAGGTGGGGGGGTGATTTCTGCATTTCCAGTTGAGGCACCCAGTTCATCTCATTGGGACTGGTGGGGCAGTGGGTGCTGCCGATGGAGGGTGAGCAGAAGCAGGGTGGGGCGTTGCATCACCCAGTAAGTGCAAGGAAAGGACCTCCCTCCTTCAGCAAAGGGAAGCCATGAGGGACTATGCTATCTGGCTGAAATACTACACTTTTCTTATGGTTTTTATGATCCACAGACCAGGAGATTCCCTTGTGTGTCTATACCACCAGGGCCCTGGGTTTCAAGCACATAACTGGGTGGCTGTTTGGGCAGACACTAAGCTAAGCTAGCTGCTGGAGTTTCTTTTTCTTTTTTTTTTTTTTTTTTTGAACCCCAGTGGCACCTGGAACCCAAGTGAGACAGAATTGTTCACTCCCCTGGAAAGGGGGCTGAAGCCAGGGAGCAAAGTGATCTTGCTCACCACGTCCTACTCCCATGGGGCCCAGTAACCTAAGAACCACAGGCTTGAAATTCTCACTGCCATCACAGCAGTCTGAAGTTGATCTGGGACAAGTGAGCATGGTGGGGGGAGGAGCATCCACCCTTACTGAGGTTTAAAAGTAGGTGGTTTTCCCCTGATAATGCTATGGAGGCCGGGAAGTCAGACTGAGTGGAACTCACCACAGTGTGGCAAAGCAGTAGTGGCAAGATTGCCTTGTCTAGATTCCTCCTCACTAGGCAGGGCATCTCTGAAAGAAAGGCAGCAGCCGCAGCCAGGGGCTTATAGATAAACTCCCATCTCCCTGGCACAGATCACCTAGAGGAAGGGGTGGCTGTGGGCACAGCTTCAGTGGACTTAAACGTTCCTGCCTGCCAGCTCTGAAGAGAGCAACGGATCCTAACAAGGAGGATTCTCCCAGCACAGTGCTCAAGCTCTGCTAAGGGATAGATTACCTTCTCAAGTGCGCCCCTGACTCTCATGACTCCTGACTGAGAGAGACCTCCCAGCAGGGGTTGACAGACACCTCATATAGGAGGGTTCTGGCTGGCATCAGGCCAGTCCCTCTCTGATATGAAGCTTACAGAAGATGGAGCAGTTTCTTTGTAGTTCTGCAGCCTCTGCTGATGATACTTAAGCAAACAGGGTCTGGAGCGAACCTCCAGCAAACTGCAGCAGATCTGCAGAAGAGGGGCCTGACGGTTAGAAGAAAAGCTAACAAATAGAAAGCAATAACATCAAACTCAACAAAAAGGACCCCTACACAAAACCCCATCCAAAGGTCATCAGCCTCAAAGATCAAAGGTAGATAAACCCACAAAAATGAGGAAAAACCGGTGGAAAATGATGAGAATTCCAAAAGCCAGAATACCCCTTCTCCTCCAAATGATCACAGTTCCTCTCCATCAGGGGCACAAAACTAAACGGAGAATGAGGTTGATTAACTGACAGAAGTAGGCTTCAGAAGGTGGGTAATAACAAACTCCTCTGAGCTAAAGGAGCATGTTCTAACCCATTGCAGGGAAGCTAAGAACCTTGATAAAAGATTACAGGAACTACTACCTAGAATAACCAGTTTAGAGAAGAACAAAGTGAGCTGATGGAGCTGAAAAACACAGCTTCATGAAGCATACACAAGTTTCAATAGCCAAATCGATCAAGCAGCAGAAAGGATATCAGAGACTGCAGATCAACTTAATGAAATAAGGCATGAAAACAAGATTAGAGAAAAAAGAATGGAAAGGAATGAACAAAGCCTCCAAAAAATATGGGACTATGTGAAAAGACCAAATGTACGTTTGATTTCTGTACCTGAAAGTGGCAGGGACAATGGAACCAAGTTGGAAAACACACTTCAGGATACTATACAGGAGAACTTCCCCAACCTAGCAAGACAGGCCAACATGCAAATTCAGGAAATACAGAGAACACCACTAAGATACTCCTTGAGAAAAGCAACCCGCAGACACCTAATCCTCAGATTCTCCAAAGTTGAAGCAAAGGAAAAAATGTTAAAGGCACCCAGAGAGAAAAGTCAGGTTACCTACAAATGGAAGCCCATCAGACTAATAGCAAATCTCTCTGCAGAAACCCTACAAGACAGAAGAGAGTGGGAGCCAATATTCAACATTCTTAAAGAATTTTCAACTCAGAATTTCATATCTAGCCAAACTAAGCTTTATAAGTCAAGGAGAAATAAAATCCTTTCCAGACAAGCAAATGCTGAGGGATTGCATGCCTGCCTTACAAGAGCTCCTGAAGGAAGCATTAAATATGGAAGGGAAAAATTGGTACCAGCCACTGCAAAAACATACCAAAATATAAAGACCAATGACACTATGAAGAAACTGCATCAACTAATGTGCAAAATAACCAACTAGCATCATGATGACAGGATCCAATTCACACATAACAATATTAACCTTAAATATAAATGGGCTAAATGCCCCAATTAAAAGACACAGACTGGCAAATTGGATAAAGAATCAAGAGCCATCGTTGTGCTGTATTCAGGAGGCCCATCTCAAGTGCAGTGGCACACATAGGCTCAAAATAAAGGAAGGGAGGAATACTTACCAAGCAAATGGAAAGAAAAAAAAAGCAGGGGTTGCAATCCTAGTTTCTGATAAAACAGACTTTAAACCAACACAGATCAAAAGGGACAAAGAAGAGCATTACATCATGGTAAAGAGTTCAATTCAACAAGAAGAGCTAACATCCTAAATATATATGCACCTACTATAAGAACACCTAGATTCATAAAGCAACTTCTTAGAGACCTTCAAAAAGACTTAGGCTCCCACACAATAATAGTGGAGACTTTTGCACCCCACTGTCAATATTAGACAGATTAACAAGACAGAAAGTTAACAAGGATATTCAGGTCTTAAATTCAGCTCTCAACCAAGTGAGCCTAATAGACAGCTACAGAACTCTTCATCCCAAAACAACAGAATATACATTCTTCTCAGCACCACATAGCACTTATTCTAACATTGATTACATAATTAGAAGTAAAATACTCCACAGAAAATGCAAAAGAACAGAAATCATAACAAACAGTCTCTCAAAACACAGTGCAATCAAATTAGAACTCGGGATTAAGAAACTCACTCAAAACCGCACAACCATATGGAAACTGAACATCTGCTCCTGAATGACTACTAGGTAAATAACAAAATTAAGGCAGAAAAAAATAAGTTCTTTGAAACCAATGAGAACAAAGAAACAAAATACCAAAATCTCTGGGACACAGGTAAAGCTGTGTTAAGAGGGAAATTTACAGCACTAAATGCCCACATCAGAAAGAGGGAAAGATCTGAAATCAACATGCTAACATCACAATGAAAAGAAATAGAGAAGCAAGAGCAAACATATTTAAAATAGCAAAGACCTGGAACCAACCCAAATGCCCATCGACGATAGACTGGATAGGGAAAATGTGGCACATATACACCATGGAATATTATGCAGCCATCAGAAACGATGAGTTTGGGTCCTTTGTAGGGACATGGATGAACCTGGAAACCATCATTCTCAGCAAACTGACAGAAGAGCAGAAGATCAAACACCGCATGTTCTCACTCATAGGCGGGTGTTGAACAATGAGAACACATGGACACAGGGAGGGGAGCACTACACACTGGGGTCAGTTGGGGGGAAATAGGGGAGGGAGGGTGGGGGGTGGGAAGCTGGGGAGAGATAGCAAGGGGAGAAATGCCAGATGTAGGTGATGGGGAGGAAGGCAGCAAATCACACTGCCACGTGTGTTCCTATGCAACAATTTTGCATGTTCTTCACATGTACCCCAAAATGTAAAATGCAATAAAATAAATAAATGGGAAAAAAAAAAAGCTAGCAGAAGACAAGAAATAACTAAGATTAGAGCAGAACTGAAGGAAATAGAGACATGAAAATCCCTTCAAAAAATCAATGAATCCAGGAGGTAGTTTTTGGAAAAGATTAACAAAATAGATAGACAGCTAGCCAGACTAATAAAGAAGAAAAGAGAGAAGAATCAATCAAACAGACAAAATAAAAAATGATAAAAGGGAGATCACCACTGATCTCACAGAAATATAAACTACCCTCAGAGAATATTATAAATACCTCTATGCAAATAAACTAGAAAATCTAAAAGAAATGGATAAATTCCTGGACACACACACCCTCCCAAGACTAAACCAGGAAGCAGTCGAATCCCTGAATAGACCAACAACAAGTTCTGAAATTGAGGAAGTAATTAATATCCTATAAACCAAACAAAGCCCAGGACCAGATGGATTCAAAGCCGAATTCTACCAGAGATGCAAAGAGAAGCTGGCACCATTCTTCTGACACTATCCCAGACAATAGAAAAAGAGGCACTCTTCCCTAACTCATTTTATGAGACCAGCATCATCCTGATACCAAAACCTAGCAGAGATACAACAAAAAAAGAAAATTTCAGGCCAATATCCTGAATGAATATCGATGCAAAAGTCCTAAAGAAAGTACTGGTAAACCAAAGCCAGCAGCACATCAAAAAGGCTTTCCACCACAATTAAGTCAGCTTCATCCCTGGGATTCAAGGCTAGTTCAATATATGCAAATAAATAAACATAATCCATCATATAAACAGAACCAAAGACAAAAACCACATGATTATCTCAATAAATGCAGAAAAGGCCTTTAATAAAATTTAGCACCCTTTGATGCTAAAAACTCTCAATAAATTAGGTATTGATGGAACATATTTCAAAATAATTAGAGCTATTTATGACAAACCCATAGCCAATACATGGGCAAAAGCTGGAAGTGTTCTTTTTGAAAATTGGCACAAGACAAGGATGCCCTCTCTCACCACTCCTATTCAACATAGTACTGGAAGTTCTGGCCAGGGCAGTCAGGTAAGAGAAAGAAATAAAGGGTATTCAAATAGGAACAGAGGAAGTCAAATTGACTCTGTTTGTAGATGACATGATTGTTTATTTAGAAAACCCTATCATCTCAGCCCAAAAACTCCTTAAGCTGATAAGCAACTTCAGCAATCCTCAGGTTACAAAATTAATGTGCAAAAATCACAAGCATTTCTATACAACAATAATAGACAAGCAGAGAGCCAAATCACGAGTGAACTACCATTCACAATTGCTACAAAGAGAATAAAATACCTAGGAATACAACTTACAAGGGATGTGAAGGACTTCTTCAAGGAGAATTACAAACCACTGCTCAAGGAAATAAGAGAGGACAAAAACAAATGGAAAAACATTCCATGCTCATGTGTAGGAAGAATCAATATCATAAAAAAGGCAATACTGCCCAAAGTAATTTATAGACTCAATGCTATTCTCATCAAGCTACCATTGACTTTTTTCACAGGATTAGAAAAAACTACTTTAAATTTCATTTGGAACCAAAATAGAGCTTATATATTCAAGACAATCCTAAGCAAAAAGAACAAAGCTGGAAGCATCACGCTACCTTGCTTCAAACTATACCACAAGGTTACAGTGACCAAAACAGCATGGTACTGATACCAAAATAGATCTATAGACCAATGGAATGGAACAACGACCTCAGAAATAAGACCACACATCTGTAACCATCTGAGCTTTGACAAACCTGACAAAAACAAGCACTGGGGAAAGGATTCCCTATTTAATAAATGGTACTGGGAAAACGGGCTAGCTGTATGCAGAAAACAGAATCTGGACCGCTTCCTTAAACCTTATACAAAAATTAACTCAAGATAGGTTAAAGACTTGAACCTAAAACCTAAAATCATAAAAACCCTAGATGGAAACCTAGGCAATACCATTCAGCACATAGGCATGGGCAAAGACTTCATGACTAAAACACCAACAGCAATTGCAACAAAAGCCAAAATTGACAAATGGGATCTAATCAAACTAAAGAACTTCTGCACAGCGAAATAAACTATCACCAGAGTGAATAGGCAACCTACAGAATGGGAGAAAATTTCTGCAATCTATCCATCTGACAAAGGGTTACTATCCAGAATCTATAAGGAGCTTAAACAAATTTACAAGAAAAAAACATCAAAACACAGGCAAAGAATATGAACAGACACTTTTCAAAATAAGACATTTATACAGCCAACAAACATATGAAAAAAAGTTCATCATCACTGGTCATTAGAGAAATGCAAATCAAAACCATAATGAAATACCATCTCATGCCAGTTAGAATGGCAATCATTAAAATATCTGGAAACAACATATGCTAGCAAGGCTATGGAGAAATAGGAATGCTTTTACACTGTTGGTGGGACTGTAAATTAGTTCAACACAATTGACAAAGATATTGTGGCGATTCCTCAAGGATCTAGAACTAGAAATACCATTTGACCCAGCAATTCCATTACTGGGTATATACCCAAAGGATTCTCAATTATTCTACTATAAAGACACATGCACATGTATGTTTACTCCAGCAGTATGTGCAATAGCAAAGACTTGTAACCAACTCAAATATCCATCAATGTTAGACTGGATAAAGAAAATGTGGCACAAATACACCATGGAATACTATGCAACCATAAAAAAGAATGATTTCATGTCCTTTGCAGGGACGTGGATGAAGCTGGAAACCATCATTCTCAGCAAACTAACACAGGAACAGAAAACCAAACACTGCATGTTCTCACACATAAGTGGGAGTTGAACAATGAGAACACATGGACACAGGGAGGGGAACATCATATACCAGGGTCTGTCAGAATGTGTGAAGCAAGAGGAGGGAAAGCATTAGGACAAATACCTAATGCATACATGGCTTAAAACCTAGATGACAGGTTGATAGTTGTAGCAAACCACCGTGACACATGTATACCTACGTAACAAACCTGCACATACTGCACATGTATCCCAGAACTTAAAGTAAAACAAATAAATATATTTACAAAAAAATAAGAAGTGGTGATAGCCAAAAACCTTGCCATGTTTCTGATTTGAAAGGCCAATGTCTGTTGTACGTTAAGAAAGTCATTTTCAGTTTACTAGGAGTTTTTATTAAATGTTTAAAAATTTATTCAGTGCTTATTTTGCCTGTATTGAGATGAGGGTATGTTTTCTATTTATTTCTGGGTTTGGTGTCCAAGCATTTTGCTTTGGCCTTTTGCATTTATGTTTATGAGGCCTGTAAAATTGCATTCTTGTTATATCTTTGGTTTTGATATCACTATTGTACTAGCTTCACAAAATAAATATTTTCTCTTTAAAAAAACATTGAGGCTGAATGGTTTGTGGGGAGCTTTTATGCATGAGGCACTATGCATTAGGCCCTGGAAATCCCACAAAACAAGGCCAACAGAATACTTGCCTTAATGGGCTTATAGTCTAGTAAAGAAAGTAACTCAATAAACAAACAAGTAGTTAAAATAAGACATAAAGCATGTAATCTAGTCTAGGGGTTACAAAAGACCTCCCAGAGGAAGTGGCACTTAAATTGAGATCTGAAAGATGAACAGGAGTTAGCAAAAGAGGTAAATGTCATTAGCAAAGGCCAGCAGCAAGAGACAGCCCAGGAGCAGTCTGGTGGCTGCTTGTGGTCAAGCAGAAAGAAAATGACAAGAGATGAGGGAAAGCGGCTTGGATTTATACTGAAAATAACAGAAAATGGTCAAAGAGCTTAAGGAGGAGAGTCACATGATGAGATGTACATCCTGAAAACAATCATGAGAGACATACTTGCAGCAGGGTGGCCTGTGCCCCTCTTCTTACAAGCTCAGAAGAGGAATATTCCTAACATCTCCCTTGCCACACCCAGACAAACTTATATGGAGTCTTCCACAAAGGCCCAGAAACTCCACATTCTGTCATAGTTTTGTCTGCTCTGGTTCCTCCCATCTTAAAACAAAAACGAAAAACGAAACCAACAAAATAAAACCTCTCTTGATCCCTCAACCCCATCCAGGTTCCATCCTATTTCCCTCCTTTCTCTCACTTTTCATCCACCCCAGTCTGACAAATCTCGCACTTCATTCTCTTGGCTTCTGTGACTTTTAAACTGCAGATTTTACTCCTGCCTTATGAGCTTCTCCTTGAGGGCATCCTTTGCTGGCTCCTTTTTTCCCCAAGGCTCAAACTCCAGTTGTTTTTGGTTTGGGTTTTGCTTTGTTTCTGAGACAGGTTCTCTCTCTGTCACTCAAGTTGGAGTGCAGTGGCATGATCATGGCTCACTGCAGCCTCAACCTTCTGGACTCAGGCAATTCTCCCACCTCAGCTTCCTAAGTAGCGGGGACCACAATTTTTATTTTTTGTAAAGATGGGGTTTCTCCATGTTGCCCAGGCTGGTTTCAAGCTCCTAGGCTCAAGCGATCTGCCTGTCCTGGCCTCCCAAAATGCTGAGACTACAGGCATGAGCCATTGCATCCGGCCTCAAACTCTAGTTGTTGGTGTGCGCAGGAATGCTATGCTCCCCTTGGTGTTTCCATCTGCACTCCCTTCCAAGCTGATCTCTTTAAATACAGTTGAGATGCAGGTGGCCCCCAAATGGATATCTCCAACCTGACATCTCCTGCATTTTCATTTTGCATCCAACCCCAAAAGTTAGGTGGCCAGTGCTGTACTCGATACATGAGTGCTAAACTCATCAATAAGACAAGCGTTATAATATAAACTGAGGCATATTAAAACTTTGAAGAGTTTATTTGAGCAAACAGCAGTTCATTATAGGTTTGGGCTCTGCGGGAGCAATTTGAAAGAAAGGCTTTTATAGTGTGAATGCAGACACAGAGCAAAGAAATTATTTGATGAGTTAAAGTTTGAACTTTCATCTTATTTGGACCATTGTGATGGAAAATCCCTGATGATACAGTTAATGTTCAGTTGGTCACCTGTGATTTCGTGTGCTTAAATTTTATTTTGTTTACAGAGAAACTCAGGGATTAAGCCACCTCAGTCTAATGGCCCTCCATTTAATTATTTTAACAAAAGAAATAAAGGATCTATAGTGTTGAATTTTATGTCTTTAACTTTCACAGAGAAGTGTTTGTAGATTTCACCGATTCTCTCCTACGTGGATGGGAGATACTTTCCAAAGAAAATCACAATTGTTTCCCAGGAAAAATCCACTGTATTAAAACAGTAATTCAGAAAGCAGTTGCATAATTCTGTGTGCTATTTTAACCTTTAGGACTTTATCACAAACCTTGTATGCTTATCAAATGACAGAAGGCAGATAAAATGACATGTGATCGCTGAGATGACCTTTCTCTAACATTTTATTTTTGGTTCTAATGAATGCTTTAAGCAGAAATGTCTATTCCAGTCTTTCCTTAAAATGAACATGGATTCCTTTTAAGATATAATAAAAACTTTGTATTTTATGCCCCTGGTTTCTCAGAAGCCTTCTGAAGCCTTAGTTTTGAGCCTATAGATCATGGCACGTTTTTAAAGCCAATAAATGACCACCCCTTGACCTCACCTACCTTCCTTACTAATTTCACTCTCTTTTTTGTTAAATACTGGAATTCAGGTTTTTAAGTTTTTAGTAACAGGCTTTGCTTTGTGATTGTGATTTTTCTTCTAGCCTTACACTTACTATGATGGTTCAGCAATATCCCTTTCTCTATTGCCTCTTTTAACGGTTATGCTGTTACTGTCTCCTGCCCTGCTGTAGCCCTGGACTGCAGGTCAGGGGAAAGAGACTGGAATTAGAAAGGCAGAGACCTATTTTCTCATCTTGGCTATGCTACCAATTAGCCACCTAACCTCGGTATACAGAATTATGAGTATTTTTTAAGTGAAGAACTGAGATCCATGGGACTATATGACTTGTCTGATTACAAAAAGCTAAAGAAACAACACAAATTGTAGACACTGTTATTTTCATCCTCATTCCACACATCCTCAACTGTGGCTTGTATTTCCATACTCATTCAGTAATAAAACATGGTCAACTTCTAAAAGCAGGCAAGATCTTACTCTCTGAGTTTAACAAATGAGGCAGTCCCAATCTTCTCTCCTCTCGGACCTAGCAACAAAACTCTCCCTCCTTGAGATCTCCTCCATGGCCAACCATGGGGATTAGCCCCTGATTTAGGAGTACCTGCACGCTTGCTAGCAAAGAATCCTGTTTGTTCTCTAAGTCACCCAAGCTAATAAGAGCCCCTACATACCACATTTTGTGCGAATGCTCCTTTAGACTGAAGTTCCTGATAAGTTGGGCATATGATCAAGCAAGTGTGTCAAAGAACACCCCTGGACACCTTCCATTTCTGGCACAAACTGCCCCTCCCTAAGCATCTATTATGCCTTTGCTGTAAAGCAGCTTCCATTCACTCCCGCTCTGATCTTACCTCTCCCTTCAGTATTCTCTAGGATAGCTAATGTCATGCCTTTTGAAAACTTTCATAATAAAAATGAGGTCACTTGTGTGTTTAAAAACAAACAAACTGACAAGTGGAGATGGAGAAGGCCATGAGGAGAAGGTTCTCGTGCTTGACTGCCTGATAACAGGAACTATCATAAAAGACTACAAAAAACACAACCTTGCATAAAGGCTATCGCAACCTTACAGCAAAAATACTTCCTCAAGGACGGCGGCCCAGTAACTGCCTGTCCAACCTCAGACTGGTGTCACCCTTGTTATGGATCTTTGTGGCCAAGAAAAACTACTTTAAAACAATTATGTAATCTTCGTTTTTCCTTTAAAAACCTTTGTCTTTCTTTACCTCCCTGAATATGCACACAGATTACTATGGTACACGTATTCCCATAGTAATGCTCTGTTACCATATAAAAACATTTTCTTTTAGAGAGCCTCTTGCTGTTATTTCAGCTGACAAGGAATGGATAGAGGCTAGGAGTATAGCATTTGGCCTGTGGGGCAAGTCTTCCTTGGACTAATTCTTCCCAGCTCCTTTTCTTCCCTTGTTCCCAGCCCCTTTTCCCTTCCAGAGCAAAGCCCTCCCATCTCCTAGAAGCCAGTGAGGTTTATGCTGCCTTTGCCTGCCCTCTGACCCTCCTGTCCATTGTATCAAATTGCCACTCTTTCTGTACTGCCAGCCCCTGAAAACTTCAAATTACATTCCCTGAATCTCACCTAGAAGGAAAGCAATTTAATTCCATTAATTCACACCATTTATTCATTCATTCCATTTGCATTTCTTGAGAGAGCTTGTAATAGAGATATTATTCAACTTGCATTTCTTACATTTATGTCAAATAATGAATGGTAATGTGACATAGAAAGATGAATGTAAATGAAATTTACAAACTAACTAGAGAGATTTATAAATAGAATTTATAAACACTCACAAAAGTGTTGTCAACCCAAATGATTTTCAGCTGGTGAAATTTTAAACTCTGTGGTGTGTGGAGGCAATAGGAAAAGGGAGGGAGGAACTGACCGTAGAAAAGATAGTTACCTAAATTTTACCCTAAGGCTATACTGTCCTCTGTCTAAAAAGAACCAGGGAGTATAAAGGGAAAAGTGTTCGCAAATCAATTTCCTTTTCCAAAGGGGAGTAAGAGTTGCATCAAATTCCCTTTAAGCCGCCATGCACTTTATTACTGTAACCCAGGAGATAGCCCTAGACTCTGTGATAAGGAGTAAAGTGGCCTAGACAGGTGATGCAGAGGAAATGAATTCCTTGTACAGTAAGAATGGAATCGTTCTCATCTTTGTGTCCATAGCAGGGCCAAGCACAGCATCTTGTGTCAAATCAATTATTGATGAATTGATTTTCTACTGGAGGAACTCTCAAAAGCATAACCAGCTATAGGAGAGTCCTTCTTGACTCCCATAATGCAGCCTACAGTAACCCTCAGTGCAATGCTTTTATACTCCAGTGAAAGGGGACAACTACTGTACAGGGACAGGTACCATTCTGCCTTACAGCATACTAGGTTTTGCCCTGTGCCACCTGCCAAGAGCCTGGAGCAGAAGCATCACCCCTAATCAAGAAGCACACAGACCATGGCACCTGGGTCTCTTGGCTATGGTCTTAGAGCGAGTTTGGCATCTTCTCAGGTTCCTCTTCCATTTATCAATCAGTCCCCCACATTTACCTGGGTTGGCCCTCTAAAAGAAGTCTAGTTAGAGTCATTTTCACAAGCAGATTTCTACTGCCATGGAAGTTACTTGCAGCTCAGTAGTAATTATGAGCCAATACACTTTGTTGTAAGTTACACCTGATTACAACACTAAACCCCTTTATATTATCTGAGTCTCATAACGTACTGGTTATCTATTGTAATCTTTTTTGTTATTTCAAGGACATACGTAATATCTCCTTTTTTAAAAGAATAATCTACAGAGCAGCAGTAATAATATTTCAAAGGTAGAAAATGGCATAAAAGAAGTGCTTTTTTAAGAACAAAGAAAAAAAAAGTTTGCCATTTAAGAACAAGTGTTATATTTATGTTTAATTTTTTGTGTTAGAACTTGACACCATCCACCAGCAAACTAACACCTCTGAAAATTTTAAACAAAGAGGCTAAGAAAGAGTAATTGCGATACTCGCAAATATAGCTTTATATCTTTAGAGAATTTCATTTTAGATTACATTCATGTATGTCTTCATTTACTTGTGAGCTGACAAATTTTACTAAAGCAGCAATTAGCTATTCAAAAACAGAATTTCTGTATCATGTTAAGCAAGATAAAATACTGACCTTTATGTCCATTTTTATAATGACTTAACAAAAAATGTCTCTATCAGTCTAAGTAAAGGATTCACATTTTAATGTTATTTTGGTAATGCTGGAGAGGAAATGTATTCTTAAAATATAATAAATATTCTGATTGTGAGCTTTTTTTCTAAGACAGGATCTCTGTCACACAGGCTGGAGTGCAGTGGTGCAATCTCAGCTCACTGCAGCGTCTTCCTCTTGGGCTCAAGCAATTCTCCTGCCTCAGCCTCCAGAGTAGCTGGGACTAAAGGCATGTACCATCATACCAAGCTAGTTTTTGTATTTTTCACTGAGACAGGGTTTTGCCATGTTGGCCAGGCTGGTCTCAAACTCCTGACTTCAAGTGATCTGACCACATCAGCCTCCCATAGTGCTGGATAACAGGCATGAGCCATCACACCTGGTCCTGATTGTGAACTTTTGATTTGTGAGTCTGAACTTTTGATCAGGTGGAGTCATGTGAGTGACAAACCATTAAACTCAAGGGGAGTAACTAGTAGGTGGAGGGAGAAATTTCTGACACTTCAACAGCTGTAACGGTGATCCCCTAATGATTGCAACAGAGCCCTCAAATCATCAGCCCCTGGTTACGAAGTTTCCAGATTCTTTTTCCTTTGCAGCATCTTGATAAATGCAAACATTTTTATTAGTCAATTTTCACACTGCTCTAAAGGTACTACCTGAGACTGGGTAATATACAAACAAAAGAGGTTTTATTGACTCACAGTTCAGTATGGCTGGGGAAGCCTCAGGAAACTTACAATCATGGCGGAAGGCAAAGGAGAAGCAGGCACCTTCTTCACAAGATGGCAGGAGGGAGAGAAAAAGAGCAAAGGAGAAGTGCCACACTTTAAAATTATCGGCTCTTGTGATAACTCACTTACTATCATGAGAACAGCGTGAGGGAAACCACCCCCATAATCCAATCACCTCCCACCAGGTCCCTTTCTCAAAATGTGGAAATTAGAATTTGAGATGAGATCTTGGTGGGAACACAGAGCCAAACCATATCACATTTCAGACTTCAGAACCTGAACTCTGAACTTGCCATCTGAAATAACCGAAATGGAAAGATCCTTTTCCAAACCAATTACTGTAAAATTCAAGAAACTTCAAGCATCTGCTTTGCAGTAAGGTTTAAAGTAATATACTGTCTCTCTCAATAGTTTGCTTTTGTAAAGAGGGGTAAAAGTCCACAAATTATAATATATATTCAGGCTTTGCAATCAAAAGAGAGAACAGACTACGACTTTAAAATCTGCTACTGCTGGGAATAAATAAAACCTTTCAAATACTTTTCAAAATAACCCCTCCCTTTCAAAACCCTCTAACCAGCTACATTATAATTCAAATTCAAAATAGCTTGGGAGGAAATTTTGCTTGAGATGGATGACATATCAAATATAGACAACATAAGGCTAGGTAAACTATGTCCATGTACAAACTATAACAACCAACTGACAGCTATTGAGTGCCTGTGAACAAAACACAGTGCTATTCACAATAGCCAAACTATCAAGATAGGGAATCAACTTGTGTCCATCAATAGATGAATAAATAAAGCAATCTGTCTTTCTCTCTCATATATATATTCAATATCTATATACCGATAAATATATATTTAATATTTGTACATATAAATATTGAACATATATGATGTATATATATTGAATTGCTCTGTGTGTGTGTGTGTGTGTGTGTGTGTATTTATCTCATATGAAATGGAATATTATTCAGCCTTAAGTAAGAAGGAAATCCTGTCATGGCAATAACATAGATAAAACCGGAGGACATTGTTAAGTGAAATAAGCTAGGCACAGAAGGACAAAAACTACATGATCTCATTTATATGTACAGCATAAATAAGTCGAATTCAAAGAAACACACAGTATAATGGTGGTTACTATGGACTGGGATGGGGGTGAAAAGGAAAAGAGGATTGAGGAGTTATTGGCCATATGATACAACGTTTCAGTTAGATAAGAGAAATAAGATCAAGAGACTTTTTGACACAAAATAGATGTGCATGTTTTTGGTGTGCATGTGATAATTTAACACATTCATATAATTTGCAAACATCAAGACAGTATAATTGGGTTATCCATCATCTTACATATTTGTCTTTACGCTAGAAACATTCAAATTATCCTCTGCTCTCTATTTTGAAATATACAATAGACTATGATAAACTATATTCACCTACTGATCTATCAAATATTAGGTTTTATTTCTTCTCTCAAATTATTGTATATTTGCACCTATTAATCAACCTCTCTTTATCTTCCTCTAATCCTTCCCAGCCTCTGGAAGCACGAATCTACTCTCTATTTTCATGAGATCCACTGTTTCAGCTCCCACACAAGTGAGAACATGCAAAATTTGTGTTTCTGTGCTTAGCTTGTTTCACTTAAAATAACAACCTGTGTAGGTTCATCCCTGTTGCTGCAAATGACAGGATTTCATTCCTTCTATGCCCAAATAATATTCCACTATGTATGTATACCACACTTTATTCATTCATCCACTGATAAGCACTTAGGTTGATTTCAATATTTTGACTACTGTGAATAGTACTGCAATAAACACAGGAGTGCAGGTATCTCTTTGATTTTTTATTTTCTTTCTTCTGGATATATATGCAGTAGTGGAATTGTCAAATCACATGGTAGTTATATTTTTAGTTTGTTGAGAAACTTCCATACAGCTTTCCATAGTGGCTATACTAACTTACATTCCCACCAACTGTGTATGAGGGTTCTCTTCTACCCACATACTTGCCAGAATCCATTATGCCATTTTAACTGAGGTGAGAGGATATCTCATTGTGGTTTTGATCTGTAATTCTTCTAACGATCAGTGATGTTGAGCATTGTTTATATACCTATTGGCCATTCATATGTCTCATTTGAGAAATGTGTATTCAGATCTTTTGTCCATTTTTACAAATCAGATTGGATTTTTTGCTATTGAGGGATTTGAGCTTCTTCTATATTTTGGTTATTAATCCCTTATCAGATGGATAGTTTGAAAATATTTTCTTCCATTCTGGGGTTTGTTTCTTCATTTTGTTGATTATTTCCTTTTATGTGCTAAAGATTTTCAGCTTGATGTGATCCCATTTGTCCATTTTTGTTTTGGTTGGCTGTGCTTTTAAGATCTTACACAAAGAATCTTTGCTCAGACCAATGTCCTGAAGCATTTCCCCAATGTTTTCTTCCAGTAGTTTTGTAGTTTCAGGTCTTACATTTAAATCTTTAATCCATTTCAAGTTGATTTTTGTATAGGGTGAGAGATGGGTGTCTAGTTTCATTCTTCTGTATATGGTTATCCAGTTTTCCCAGCAACATTTATTGAAGAGACTGTCCTTTCCACATTTTATGTGCTTGGCACCTTTGTTAAAAATAAGTTGGCCAAAAATCCTTGGACTTCTATCTGGGTTCTCTATTATATTACATCAGTGTATGTGTCTATTTTTATGCCAGCATCACTTTGATTTGGTTACTATAGCTTTGTAGTATATTTTGATTCAGGTAGTTTGATGCCTCCAGCCTTGTTCTTTTTGCCCAGGATTGCTGGCTATTCAGTTTTTGTGGTTCCAAATAAATTTTATAATTCTTTTTTCTATTTCTTTGAAGAATGTAATTGGTATTTTGATAAGAATTGCACTGAACCTATAAATTGCTTGAGATAGTATGGTCATTTTATCAATATTAATTATCCCAATCAATGAACATGGACTAATTTTCAATTTTTCATGTGTGTCCTTTTTTATTTGTTTTCTTGTTTTTCTTGTATAGACCTTTCACTTCTTTGGTTAAATTTATTCCTAGGTATTACATATTCTTTGTTGTTATTGCAAGTGGGATTGTTTTCTTGATTTTCTTTTCAGATTGTTCACTGTTAGAGTATATAAATCCTACCGATTTTTGTATATTGATTTTGTATCCTGCAAATTTACTAAATTCATTTATCAATTCCAACAATTTTGTGATGGAGTCATTAGGTTTTTCTAAGTATATGATCATGTCATCTATGAACAAGGCTAGTTTGCTTTCTTCCATTCCAATCTGGATGCCCTTTACTTCTTTCCAGAGTGCTCTGGTTAGGACTTCTAGTACTATGTTGAATAAAAGTGGTGAAAGTGGGCATCTTTGTCTTGGTCCAGATCTTAGCGTAAGGGCTTTCAATTTTTCCCTATTCAATACAATGTTGGCTATGGGTTTGTCATAAAAGGTTTTTATTATTTTGAAGTATGTTCCTTCTATAACCGGTTTGTCGAGGGCTTTTATCAAAAAGGGACATTAAATTTGACTAGTTTATTCAACATTGAGTGAAATGATCATACAGTTTTAGCTATTTTTTCTGTAAATATGCTGTATCAGCCGGGCGTGGTGGCTCATGCCTGTAATCCCAGCACTTTGGGAGGCTGAGGCGGGTGGATCACAAGGTCAAGAGATCGAGACCATCCTGGTCAACATGGTGAAACCCCGTCTCTACTAAAAATACAAAAAATTATCTGGGCATGGTGGCGCGTGCCTGTAGTCCCGGCTGAGGCAGGAGAATTGCCTGAACCCAGGAGGCAGAGGCTGCGGTGAGCCAAGATTGTGCCATTGCACTCCAGCCTGGGTAACAACAGCGAAACTCCATCTCAAAAAAAAAAAAAAAAAAATATGCTGTATCACATTTCTTCATGTGCATGTGTTGAATCACCCCTGGGATGAATTCCACTTGATCATGGTGAATGATCTTTGCAATGTGTTGTTGAATTTGGTTTGATTGCATTCTGTTGAAGACTTTTGCATCTATGTTCATCAGGGCCTTTAGTTGACATTTAGTATTTGTTGTTGTTATGTCCTTGTCTGGTTTTGGTATCTCTGTAATGCTAGTCCCGTAGAATGAGTTTGGAAGTATTCCCTCCTCTTCATTTTTTTCTAAAGAGTTGAGTGGAATTAGTATTAGTTCGTCTTCAAATGTTTGGTATAATTCAGCTATGAAGCCAACAGCTCCAAAGCTTTTCTTTGATAGGAGATTTTTTATTATAGTTTTAATTTTGTTACTTATTGTTGGTTAGCTGAGGTTTGGCTTTCTATTTCTTCATGGTTCAATTTTGGAGGGTGGAATCTGTCCAGGAATTTATCCATTTCTTCTAAGTTTTCCAAATCTGTTGACATATTTTTATTCACAATAGTCTCTAATGATTCTTTGTATTTCTATGGTCTCAGTTGTTATGTCTCCTCTTTTGTTTCTGATTTTACTTATTTGAGTTTTCTCTCTTATTTTCTTGGTCTAGCTAATAATTTTTTATTTTGCTTATTTTTTCAAAATATCAACTTTTCATTTTGTTCATTTTTTGTATTTTTTTGTCTCAATTTCATTTATTTTCTGTTCTGATCTTTATTCTTTCTTTCCTTCTACTAATATCAAGTTTGGTTTGTTCTTGTTTTTCTAGTTCCTTGAGGTGTATCACAGCATTATTTATTTGAAGTCTTTCTACTTTTTTGAAACAGGCATTCATTGCCATAAACTTATCTTTTAACACTGCTTTTGCTGCGTGCCATACATTTTGATGTGTTATATTTCCATTTTCCTTTGTTTCAAGACATTTTTTATTTTTTTCTTAATTTCTTCATTCAGGAGCATGTTGTTTAATTTCTATGTATTTGTGTATTTTTCAAGGTGCCTCTTCTTACTGATTTCTAGCTTTATTCCATTATGGTTAGAGAATATGCTTGATATTGTTTCCAATTTTTCAAATTTGTTGAGACTTGTCTTGTGGTCTAAGATACTGTATATTTTGGAAAATATTCCATGTGCTGATGAAGAGTATATATTCTGCAGCATTTGGGTGAAATGCTCTGGTAAATGTCAGCTAGTCCTATTTAGTCTAGTGTGAAATTTAACTTTGATGTTTCTTTGCTATTTTTTTTTGTCTGGGTGATCTATCCATTGCAAACTTGGGTGTTAAGTTCTTGTAGGCAGCATATAATTGGTCTTGTTTTTTTATCCATTCAGCCACTGTACACCTTTTAATTGGATAATCAACTCCATTTACATTCGGTGTTATTATTGATAATTAACAGCTTATTACTGCTATTTTGTCATTTGTTTTCTGGTTGTTTTGCAAATGCTTTCTTCCTTTTTTCTTTGCTTACTATCTTTTTTGTAGTTAAGTGATTTTTCTCTGATAGTATCATTTAATTCATTGCTGTTTAAATTTTAATCTATTATAGGTTTTGCATGTGATTACAATGAGATTTAAAAAAGAAAAAATCATCCTTTTTTTTTTTTTTTTTTTTTGAGACACAGTCTCCCTCTGTTGCCCAGACTGGAGTAGAGTGGCACAATCTTGGTTCACTGCAACTTCTGCCTCCCAGGTTCAAGTGATTCTCCTGTCTCAGCCTCTCGAGTAGCTGGGATTACAGATGCATGTCATCATATCCAGCTGATTTTTGTATTTTTAGTAGAGATGGGGTCTTACCATGTTGGCCAGCCTGGTCTCTAACTCCTGACCTCAGGTGATCCACCGGCCTCAGCCTCCCAAAGTGCAGGATTACAGGCGTGAGCCACTGCACCTGGCATCTTATCCATATAACAAGTTATTTTATCCATATAACAAGTTATTTTAAAGAGATGAAAACTTATTTTGGATCACAAAGAAAAGAATAAAATCAAACAAGATGGAAAAATAGGGAAAAAAACCTCTACACTGAAATTCCATCACTACTTTTTAACTTTGTTGTCTCGGTTTACATGTTTTTATATTGCCTGTCTCTGAACAGGTTGATGTTGCTATTATTGTTTTTGATAGATTTGCCTTCTGGGCATCGTGCTAGAATTATGAGTATATTGCACACCACAATTATAATATTAGAATATTCTGGTTTTGACTGTGTACTTGACGGTACCAGTGGAATTTATATCTTCAAATATTTCCCTTCTTCATGACAGTAGGTTTTCTGTTTCAGATTGACAAACTCTCCTTAGCATTTTTTGTAGGACAGGTGTGGTGGTAGTGAATTCTCTCCATGTTTGTTTGTCTGGGAAAGACTTTCTCCTTCAAAGGATAGCTTGGCTGACTACAATACTTTAAGATTACAGTTTTATTATTTCAGCACTTTGAAAATGCCATCCCACTTTCTCCTGGCCTGTATGATTTCTGCTGAAAGGTATGTTGCCAGACAAACTGGAGCTCTTTTACTATTTACTTTTTTTCCTCTTGCTCCTTTTACGATCTCCCCTTTCTCCTTGATCTTTAAGAATTGGAATATTACATGCCTTAGGGTAGCCTTAGTTGAGTTGAATCTGTTAGACATTGTCTGACCTTCCTGTACCTGGTACTTATCTCTTTATTATTTCTTTGAATAAACTTTCTACCTTTTGATCTTGCTCAACTTCCTTTTGTACCCCAACAATTCCTAGATTCGATCTTTTGAGGTTACTTTCTATATCTTGCAGGCAATCTTTGTTTCTTTTTATTATTATTTATTGTTTCTCTTCTGACTGTGTATTTTTAAATAAGGCTATTTTCTTTGAGCTTATGAGTCTTTCTTCTGCTTGATCCATTATGCTCTTGAGAGCCTATAATGAATTTTTCATGTCAGTAAATTACTCCGTTCCAAGATTTGATTTTTAAAATTATTTTCTTTGTTAAACTTCTCTAAGAAAATTTTGAATTTATCTGTGTTATATCAAAGAACATGTGCTTTTTAAAAACTGCTTTTCTGAATTCTTGGTGAGAAAGTTTACATATTGCCATCTTCTTATTGGTTTCTTGCTTCGTTCATTTGGGAAGGTCATAGTTCTCTGTTTACTATGCTATTGTTTCTTCTGGATATATATCTATATCTTCTGCATTGAAGGATTAATTATTTATTCAAGTACTCTCTGAATTGCTTTGGTTACTATTGAAGATGTCTGTTAAGAGATTCTCTGTAATTTACTATTGATTTTCTTTCTTTTATCTCTGGTAGGTCACAGCCTCCTTTTCGGTACTAGATGGTACCTTAAGCCCAGATTTGCCTTGGTTCTAGTAAACAATCAGAGTCCTGCCTGTCCTAAATGGGGTGGTACCAAAGGGAATATCCCAGTAGTATGGAAAGACTAGCTAAGGGTTCATGCCCAGGGGATCTATGGAACAAACCTCTTACCATATAGAGCTGCTGAACAGCCACAATGATTTCACATCTCCTTTGGCCAGCTTACAAAGCAGAGTTCCCACAGCTGCTAGTGATGCTTCCTTCGTCTCTAGCTGTCCTCAGGAGTATTTCTCCCAGGCATACTTGTAATGTTTCTCATGAATTGAGGGAGACAGTTCTTCTTCCAGTGAACTCGAGATGGTGGGGATGCTGGTTATTCACCTCAATCTCACATATTTCAGTGTAGAAAACTGAATGAGTCAGGGAGAAATTTTCTGTATGCTCGGTGACAGACAGATTAGGGGAGAGGGTCATTGTGGGTATGGAAGTCTGATTCTCTTACCATCTGCTCAGAGTTTTTGTTTTACTCCTTCCTCTGTAGCCCCTGGAATTGTCTCATCCTCATATTTTTGTTCTGGGATTTTGCTGATGGTAAGCTTGGTGCAATATATTTGTTTTCAGTTTTCTGTCAGGGAGAGTGGTTTCAACTTCCTTCTAAGTTGCCATTTTGGAACTGGAAGTCTCCCAATCTTCTTTTAATGCCATCCAATGAACTTGCTAATTTCAAATATTGTATTTTTTTAGTTCTAGTATTTTAATTTTGGTCTTTCTTTCTTAAATTTTCTATAAAGTCCATATCTCTCCCTAAATTCCACATCTACTTGCCAATTCTACTAATTTTTTCCTATAGATTCTTTAAACACTTTATGATTATTCAAAGCCCTTTTCATCTAAGTCCAACATCCGGGCCTTTTGTTGGCCTATTTCCATTCACTAATTTTTCTCAACTATAGGTCACATTTTTCTATTTTTCAAATTGTGTGGCAGTTTTTTTTCATTGCATACCTGACATTGTAAATAATATATTATTACGGAGAATCTAAATTTCATTATTTTTCTGCAGAGTGTTCAATTTTGTTCTAATAGATAGTTGTATTATTGAGCGATCACCCTGGGCCTGGGAAAATTTGGTTTTAGTCCTTCTTAGAGTAGATCTATTTTAGTTTGTCCTTAGTCCCAGGGCAAATCCTTCAATCTAGAGAGAAGGACTATTTTCTATTCTAGGGTCTTTTTAATAGCTTCACTGAAATAAAATTTACATATCATAAAATTTATGCATTGTAAGTATATAATTCAGTAATTTGTAATAAATTTATAGAGTTGTATAACCATAATCACAATCCAGAATTTTTAATTTAGAATTTAGAATTTACCTTTATTTTGTATTTTTTTTCTTTTTCTTTTTCTTTTTTTTGAGGCAGGATCTCTCTATTACCCAGGCTAGAGCACAGTGCTGCAATCAAGGTTGACTGCTGCCTCGAACTCCTGGGTTCAAGCCATTCTCCCATCTCAGTTTCCTGAGTAGCTAGGACTACAGGCACTCACCACCACATCTGGCTAATTTTTGTATTTTTTCATAGAGACAGGGTCTTGCTTGCTATGTTACCCGGGCTGGTCTCAAACTCCTGCACCCAAGTGATCCTTCTGCCTCAGCCTCGCAAAGTGCTGCCATTACAGGAATGAGTCCAGTATTCTGTTGCTTGTGCTAAAATCAATACAGCATAAAATTTGCTATCCTAACAATTTTTAAGTGTACAGTTCAGTGTCATTAAACACATTCACATTGTTGTGCAACCCTTACCACCATGCATCTCCAGAACTATTTTACATCTTACAAACTGAAACTCTGTTCCTGCTAAATAACTCCCCTTTCCTGCTCCTTCAAGCTCCTGACAACCACCATTCTTTTTTCTGTCTTTATGAATCGGACTATTCTAGGTACCTCGTATAAATGAATCATACAATAGTTGTCCTTTTGTAACTGGCTCATTTCACATAATGTCCTCCAAGATTCATTTACGTTATAGTATGCATTAGAATTTTCTCCTTTTGTGAAGGCTGAAAATATTTTACTGTATGTATATACAACATTATTTATCCAAAATTCGGTTTCAGAACATTTTCAACGCCCCATAAAGTTCCCTTTTTTCTAGTTTGTAATTGATCCCCACTCCTACCCCCAGCCCTAGGCAACCACTGATCTGCTTTCTGCCTATAAGTTTACTTCATCTAACCATTCACACAAATGGAATCATACAGTATTGTAGTCTTTTACGTCTTGCTTTTCTCACTTAGCGTGATGTTTAAGAGTTTGGAGAGGAGGTCTTCACTTCTAAGACACATCCTTGCTGGGATTTAAATGCAAGCCTGAGACATTTACCAAATCAAAAGTGGGTCTTGAACTCCAAACTCTGTCTTCCTTATGGTAGGTGGTTGCTGAAATTTATCCACAGGTCTTTCAGCTTTCCAGCTATACTTTTTCCTCTGAGTTTCTTGGAATCTCACACTACACAAGTAAGCTGAAAGGTTGACCATAAAATGAGGATAGTTAATGGAAAGATTTGGGGGCTCCCAGTCTTTCTGAAAGACTCCCTCCTTTCTGAGATTTATCCTCTCAATTTCCAGCTTCTCTAGTGCTCAGACTAATAACATTAAGGCTGTCTCCTGGAGATGATCCTCCGTGCCTTAGATGGGAGCATGCCCCCAGGGGAAAAGCTGAATAATATGCATCTTACCTACTGTGGTTGTTTCTTCTAAATGTTGAACGTCTTTCTGATTCTACTTCCTTTTGATCACTCTCCAATTATTTTACACATTCACATTTTATGTTTTGTCCAGAATATACCATCGTAGTTGGTAGGAGGGTAAGTCCCAAATAAGGTACCGCACCACCGCCAGAAGACTTTATGACAAGACGTTTTTCCATTAGTGGGAAGAATAGAATTTAAAGAGAGATTCAGGACTGAGTCATTAGGATACCATCACTTCCGAATTGGTGATAGCTCAGACAGAACTTTAGCTATAATTTCTTTAAGAAAATCAATATTATAATTAAGATTATAAGACTAGTACTTAAACCATTGTGGGGAAAAGATCTATTGGCTTTTGGTCATTTTACATTTTTCTTTGTTTTAAAACATTTAATTCTTTGTGATAGATATTTCTAAGCATTTAACTGCCATTAGATTAATAGATAGTAATGAGAACAGCTAACATTGTTTGAGCACTTATTATGTGCAAATACTGTTATAAATCTTTGATGTATTAACTCTTAATATTTCCAAACAGAGGTCACCCAGCTAGTAGCAGCTTTAGGGATTTCAACCCAGAGATCTGCCTGTAGCACCTGTCCCTTCAACCATTTCGCTATCAGAAATACCTCATCAGGATGAGAACCTGAGGAGAGGTTTTCACTCTTGATGCCTACTAGTTGACCCAGTCCTGAAAAGGGCTAGGCTTGCCAACCTTTCATGTTTCTGGATAGATCTAGATAAGACTGGGTGATCTGAATTCCATGAGAGAACAGATGAATCAGTTTTGATGGAGCTAATTTATGAGCAAACTAATGAATCAGCTGTTTTTCTTTGTATGCAGGAAGAGGTTGGAACACTTGTTAAGTCTCACAACTTAGATGCTCCAGGATTCTGTTGCCTTCCCTTTGGTCTACTGGGATGAACAATTTTTCACATGTGTCATCCTCAACCGCTCAAGTGGCAGCGGAAGCAGCTTTTCTAATTGTCTCCCGCCGAACATAACCAATTGACCGCTGACGGTTGTTAGTTAGGCAGAACCTGTACCCCTAATGAGAAGGCACAGCTAAATACTGCTCTGATTATCCACTGGAAGCATTTTTATTATACACTAAACAGCCATCTAATTTAGTTGTGACAGCAGAGGAAAAACAATGAATGTAATGTCTTGATGGGTCAGAATAACACCAACATGCAGATATAAAATTTGCCCACAAAATGAGATCTTACTGGAAATAGAGATAACGACATATTAACAAAGGTTCCTTCTTGTTGGTTGGTCTATAGGAAATTTTCTTATATTCTTGTTTGTACTTTTCCATACTTTCTGTTTTCTAAGAAAATACAAATTACCTTTGGATTGTGATTTTTTTAAGATGAGGTATAGGGTAGGTATATTCCTTGTTTTCCTTCCTTCGGTACAGAGATGATGCTCAGAGTCTTCTCTCAGAAAGCCTGAAACCATCCCTAACATCTAAACAATCCCTAAAATAAAAGTGCAGACTGACCCAGAATTGTAAATTTCTTCTGGAACCTGTCTAGCTTCTTGATTTCTTATAAATATCAAAAACAGGATATATAATTTTCCATTTAAGCCCAGTGCATGATAGATATATAATAAATATCTCTTGAATAAATACATGAAAGAATGAGTGCATGAGTGGATGAAAGAAGAAATAATATCTTTGATCAAGAGCTTTTCAATTAAAAGTTTCCAAAAACCTAACATAAGTGCAACATTATCAGTTACCAGGTATATTTTCCTTATGTTAGCTGTCCATGAATGGCTTCAAATCCCCTCTGGCTCCTTTACAGACATGTCACATAGATGTGACTCTAGACAGTTCTGGGTTTACATTCTTAGAGTTTTCAATGCAAAGTAAGAGAAGAGGTTTTCTTCACTCCCAATCTAGGAATCCCAGGTAAGCCTTGACCATAACTAGCATGAGTCATAAGCCCACCCTGGTAGCCAACTTGGATGGGCACTGTGACTCTGACAGTTCCTCCAAACCCATGGAGCTAGAAAGAATTCCTTAGAAGATAGAAGTGGAAGTGCTGTTACCAGAAGTAAGGCAGGGAGGAAGTTTGGGCAGAGAAAACTAATAAATTCTCTAGAGAGAAGCATTATTAACAAATATTATAACATTTATAACAGCTGCAATTATATGCAGGTACCATACAAGCCCTTCACACTCATTTTCTCAAAGTCATTCCACAACCCTCAGATACTAAGGGTCTGGCACATTGAGTGAATTAAGGCCACAGTAAATGTCAGACAATGAAGAGGTTAATATTTAATATAATCTAGTGGAAATATTTTAAGCTTCTTCGTGTCTGCTGATGACACGCTTGCCTTCTTTTTCAAAAAAAAAAAAAAAAGGAAAAACCACATCTATGAACAAAATTTAGTGCTATGTTGCTGACATACATTTGAATTTACAAATGTATGTCTTCCCTGTGACTCCGGCAACCAAACATTCCAGCTTTTCATGTATTGACAATACAGCATATGAATTACATTTTTTTTAACGTGTTTGTATATGGCCATAGAAAGGTGTGGCTCATACCTGTAATCCCAGCACTTTGGGAGGTCTGGGTGGGCAGATCCTTCAAGCCCAGGAGTTCAAGGCCAGCCTGGCCAACATGGTGAAATCCAGTATCTACAAAAGATAGAAAAAATTAGCCAGGCATGGTGGTGCACACCTGTAATCTCAGCTACTCAGGAGGCTGAGGTGAGAGGATCACTAGAACCCGAGAGGCAGAGGTTGCAGTGAGCTGAGATCATGTCACTGCACTCCAGCCTGGGTGACCGAGACCCTGTCTGAAAAAACAAGGTAATGCACTACAGTGGTCCAGAGAACAAGATCTAGGACTAGATCTGGGTTTAAATCCAGGCTCCTAATACTTGCTTATTACCTGTGCTACCATGGATCAATTACCTAACTCTTCAGGGCCTTGATCTCCTCATATGTAGAATGCGGATGAGAATCAGATTCTCTTAAAGGATTGCAGTGTGGATTACAATGCTTACTCCATTAAAGGGTTTAGGGTCAATAGAGGCTCTTAATTTTGTTGCTGACCCCTTTGCCTTTGTGCAGGGGCTTTCTGAGATCTTCTCACAGTATTTGTTTGGTTTTGGTTTTGTTTTTAACCCAGATCTACCTCAGAGCAGAAATATAGTTGTCATTCTCATTATAGAGGCTGTGTTCATCCCTCAAGTCCCAGCTGCTTTGAGATATTGGGGAAATCATTTCATGGGTCTTGGTTTCTGAAGAATCAAATGTCCTTACAAATATCAACTAATTGACTCTTTTGTATTCCGCAGCGTTGCACTCTCCAGTTGAAACTGATGCTCAGTGAGAGCAAGATGAAAATATTCCTTGTGGCAAGGACACTGGATATCTCAGGAGCTGAGCTTTCACCACATCAAAGAAACGGGATGTGCTGTAACAGGATGTTTTAGACCAGATTAAAAAAAAAAAAAAAGAAAGAAAGAAATGGGATGGTCATTAGATAACTTGCTCTGTCAAAAACCCCAAACCCAGAGTAAAATAAAATGAGAGAAAAGACAGTCTTAAACCTACAACAAATTTCAAAACTGGCAGATTGAACTTAAACGTTGCATAGTTCAAGTTAATCATGTGATGATATTGATGTCTAAATAATGAAGCTGAATATTTATTGTATCTGTGTTTGCTTTCCAGTTACTTATTAAGAAGATAAAGTTCAGCACTTTCTTCTGCCTTGCCTTCCTAGGTTAGCTGAGAGTCTTCTGAGGGCAGAGGCTCAGAAGAGGAAATGAACAGATGTAATGAACCGATTCATATTTTTTCCTGTGTGCTGGCAGCTCTCTCAGGGTGTTGATTTTGAATAATATAGAGCATATGCAGACAGTTAACCACATCAAGATGTGCCTGGAAACCAGAGACAGTGGTGATAAAGTTGAAAACACTCCCATCAGAGAGCAAATACCTTGTTCCAACATTTATTTAGGTATAAGGTTTATTTTTCCACTGGTCTTATGTTTAATGGGTTGATTTCCTTATGATCCAAATATTTGAAATATGACCATCTTTACTACCTATTTTATCATTCTATGAAATTGTGCCTTACGGGCTTCCAAGAAAAGAGACTAGTGCTGATATGCAAAGGACCACCCACAGATGCAACAGCCATGAAAAAAAGATATATTTGTATTTTGAAAAAAGGAAAATATCTAAAACGCCCTTGCTTTGAATCCTTTCTCTCCTGGAGATGAATATTTATGTTTGAAAAATATTCACTCAAGGCCTTTTTGACATTTGATCTGTAAAAAAAACACAACCTGGAAGTTTAAAATCTCTTCCATGACTGAAAAGTCTTTGCTGTTGGTTCTCAAAACATCCACAAATACACTTTTAAATCTTTTTACTCTTTCACACTTTTTTTTTCTTTTTTGCTCTTTGACTTGACCTGAGTCCCCATTTTGCCCCATGCCTGAGACATGGAGTTAATTCAACGTCCCAAATGCTTCTGGTGCCAAACTGTGGGCCTAGACAGAGGTGAAATGAAGAAAAGGAAATTTCCAGTGTTGGTGAAGTTTACTTTCTAAGACTGGAAGAGCTACGTTTTTTATTTTTAATATTTATTTTTAAGAGATGCAGTCTCACTCTCTAGCCCAAGTTGGAATGCAGTAGCACAATTACAGCTCACTGCAGCCTCGAACTCTTGGTCTCAAATGATCCTTCCACATTGATCCCCTAAGTAGTTAGGACTACACACATGCATTATTGTGACAGGCTGTGTGTGTGGGCGGGGGGGGGGTGGGCGGGGGGTTACCGTTGTTGCCCAGGTTGGTCTTGAACTCCTGGCCTCAGGCAGTCCTCTCACCTCAGCCTCCCAAAATGCTGATATTACAGGCATGAGCCACAACTGGCCAAGAGTTCAGTTTTTAGTTATTTGTTTGTTTGAGATGGAGTCTTGCTCTGTCACCTAGGCTGAAGTCCTGTGGCACAATCTCAGCTCTCTGCAACCTCTGCCTCCTGGGTTCAAGTGATTGTCCTGCCTGAGCCTCCTGGGTAGCTGGGATTACAGGCGCCTCATAACACACCCAGCTAATTTTTGTATTTGTAGAGATGGGGTTTCACCACGTTGGCTAGGCTGGTCTCGAACTCCTGACCTCAAATGATCCGCCCACCTCAGCATCCCAAAGTGCTGGGATTACAGGCATTAGCCACCACACCCAGCACCCAGCCAAGAGCTTAGTTTTTAAAGACACTATACTGCCCACAATAGTAGTCAAGAGAATTTTCTAGGAGGGGTCATTCATAACTATAATTTAGCATTCATAACTATAACTATATAAACATATTCCAATGATAAAATGAAAAAAGTTGTAAATAGCCAGGCATAGTGGCTCATGCCCCCTAGCACTTTGGGAGGCCAAAGTAAAAGAATTGCTTGAGATCAGGAATTTAAGACCAGCCTGGGCAACATAAAGCAAGATCTGCATTTCTACAAAAGAAAACAAAATAAAAATAAATCAGCAAGGCTTGGTGCATGCATCTACAGTCCCAGCTACTCAGGAGGCTGAGGTGGAAGGATCGCTTGAGTCCAGGAGTTTGAGGTTGCAGTGAGCTGTGATTGAACCACTGCACTTCAGTTGGAGAAATAGAACTTAAGCTTTAAGCACTGTCCTAAAGAACCATATTCTTTTACGTTGTAAGTTTAGGTGTTAAATAGTGTTTGAATTTTTATACATTTGTAACTTGTTTTTCACTGTACTATTTCTTTCAAACATTAAAACTCATGACTTAGGCTTCTGATGAGTTAAAAATATATTCTGACTAATGTTTAGCCATGAATTCCAATCACATAGTCTTATATGAATAATGCCACTTCACCCCAAATCCAAGTATGGGAAATTTGCAATTCCCTCAAAGGATTGTAAATGAGCCCAGTGTCAAGCTGCCAAAGTAAATTAACAAGATTTAAATTTTGTGATAATATCTATCAGAAATTTAAATGACTGGTAATTAAAACAGCCCTTGCTCTCCTCTCTTTTGACACATGCAGCGTGACAAAACAGACCTAATATGTTACCTCTTTGCGTCTGCCTGTTTTATTATATCTGATTGCGCACAGGCAGTTTATTCTGTAGGGTGTCTTATAGTCCATGAAATTCTAAAAGTGAAACAGAAATAAAACACGATAAATATTTCATGGTGTGGGTGAATATATGCTCCTCAAAGCTCTTCTGTACCCTTGAGTTTTATCATAGCATTTTCTATAACCAGATAACTTGTTATCATTATAGAACATATTTAAATACACATGAGGAAGTGAATACCCATAATTCATCACCCTGAGATAATCACTATTACGTGTGTGTGTGTGTGTGTGTGTGTGTGTTTGTGTTTAGGTCCAGACATTTTGCTATTTATTCTGAAATAATTGTAATCATATGAGATACAACATAAAATTGTACAAATTGATTTTAAAACCTATTTTTTGATTGTAAAAGCAATATAATGACATTATTGAACATTTAGAAAATAAAGAAGATGAAAATAATCTAGGATCCCACCCAGCGATAACCACTACTAATAGTTTCATCATTTTAAATATGATCTTTTTTCTTTCCCTATTGGATATATTTAGACGTACACAAGAGGTAATAATTTTTTGGCATAATGAACAGAGAAATAGTATAAAACTTTGTCGGAAGATGCTATGCAGAGAGGCTAGTGGCAGATAATGTATTTATTTTTATTTACGTTTTTTACTTTAAAAAAGTAAATTATTCAGGTCATTACAAATGAATTCTAAGGAAATAAAAAAATGTTTCCAGATTACTTGTCAATGAGGATGGGTTCCACTATTTTTCTGAGAAACTCTGTTATGTATATTGAGGATGAGGAGACAGCGTTTGGAGAAAAGAAACTTCTGGTTTTGTGGCTTTTCCTAGTACCGTGTCATAACTGCATTTAGATACTGGTAGCAAGAACTGTAACCCAACCTTATCAAGTAATGTTTAGATGATCATCAAATATAGTGAGGGATTCCTCCTGAACTCTAGGGTAAAGGGTGGCACTCAAGAAACACGTTTTCTGGAATTGTTATGGGGAATGCAGAAGCAGAAGAGAAACAGTTGAGAGAGCCCAACGCTATGAAGGTTTGTTCCCAGACTATTCAATACTCATGATATCACCTACATAATTTTATTTCTACATTTGGAATTCAAACTAAGTTAAGTTCAAGAACCTTTTTATAAAGTTGGACTATTGCTGAATTTTTTAAAATGTGATTCATCTTGGCTGGAATAATCCTTTAAGTAATTTTTCCAAGATCAATATGTATTCTGGGCATATTACAGCCTGAACATGCCTTTGCAGACATTCTTAGTTCATAATCTTTTCATTGTAAATTCTGTAGACATTGCTCCACAGCTTTTTGCTAATTGGTGTTGCTGGGAAATATCTTAGGTCAGTAATTTTTGTAACTTTGCAAACAGTGGATTATTTCCACTTGATCTCATAGGTTTTTTTCCCCTTTATTTCTCTGCCTTGGTCCATTAACTGTCATCGGATTCTGCTATTGTAACTAAAGAAATGAACTGACAAAGGATTCTTTGGGGTGCTGCTTTGCCAAGTGGAAATTTCTGTGTTTGGCAGTGCTCCTGCCAGAGACTTCCTTGGTTCCAGGCTCACCACTGGACTTGCTCTGTTTACTCAGCCCGGCAGGTTGCTCCTGGCTCCTGCTTCTAGCCCAGATATCACACCCACCAAGAGCAAGCCAGGTGCAGTGGCCGCTGCAGCACAACAGGCAGCTACAGGTGCCAGAACAGGCACAGGTCCATACAAGACTGCGGCTGAACCAGGCATGCCACAAGCAGCTTCCAGCCTGGGCGTCAGCATCTGAACGAGGGGAACACAGTGGCACCTAAAAATCTCAGAGATGCCAGTGACTGCAGAGCCCCAAAGGGGGGTTATGAATGTCACAACTCTTGTTCAGGGAGTCCCAAGGTCTGGGCCCCAGAAGAGTCACAGCTTGTTCGTGTTAGAGTTCATTCATTCCCACCATCCACACACTTCAGTGAACAGGAGGATGTCCCAGCTACTTCGTTCCGACTGCTCCACCTCAGTGGGGACTTTGTTCCCAGTGCCCCACTTTGTTCCCAGTGACCCACTTCCCATGGCTCCTAGGCTGGTCCAGCTCAACTGCCACTTCCCATCATGTAGGGTGGCTACTCAATGCTGGTGGAGGATGGGAGGACAACAAGGTTACAGCTCCTTTCACACCCACTGTTCAGCAGTCCCAGGTTCTTGTCCCGTGTCCATGAAGAATGAGGTTACATGGACGACTGAAGCATGAGCAAGGCAGAAAAGAGTATTATCGAACAACAGAACAGCTCTCAGCAGAGAGTGGACCTGATGGGGGTAGCTCCTATCCAAGGCAGGTAGTCCCAATGTGTGTCTGAGTCCAGGGTTTTTATCAGCTCAGAATAGGGGAGTGTGTGTGGATTGGTCCCTGGGTGGGTCTGGAAAAAACACCATTTGATTGGCTAAAAGATATCAAGGACGTTATCACTCCAGTCAGAGACTTGCAGCTTGGTTTTCAGGCTTAAATTCATCTTTAGTTTGAAGGTTGGGTTTCACTGGGTATCTGCCCCTGTTTTCCTCCTGCTGCTATAACTTTATTTTAATTTTTTAAATCATACTTTAATTTCTGGGGTACATGTGCAGACCAAAAGCAATGGCAACAAAAGCCAAAATAGACAAATGGGATCTAATTAAACTCCAGAGCTTCTGCACAGCAAAAGAAACAATCATTAAAGTGAACCAGCAACCAACAGAATGGGAAAAAAATTTTGCAAGCTACCCATCCGACAAATGGCTAATATCCAGAATCTACAAAGTACTAAAACAGATTTACAAGAAAAAACAAACACACCCATCAAAAAGTGGGCAAAGGATGTGAACAGACACTTTTCAAAAGAAGACATTTATGTGGCCCACAAACCTATTAAAAAAACTGCTCATCATCACTGGTCATTAGAGAAATGCAAATCAAAACCACATTGAGATACCGTCTCACGCCAGTTAGAATGGTGATCATTAAAAACTGTGGAGACAACAGATGCTGGAGAGGATGTGGAGAAATAGGAACGCTTTTACACTGTTGGTGAGAGTGTAAATTAGTTCAACCATTGTGGAAGACAGTGTGGCTGCTATCACTTTTAAATCCCAAGATACTCATTTGGTATTTATATGCAACAAGAATACTACCCAATTGTATGTGAGGTACCTGTGCTTTCATGACCAGGCATGATAACCTCGCCAGCCTTCAGCTGAATGGGTTGAATATGTTCTTTAAGACAAGCACTGCTATGCCAGTGGTGTCTGGTCATAGTGGGTTTTCTGAGCCACAGGAAGGCTGAAGTTTAATCATTTTCCTAGAAAATGATGACAACCTTCAAGTGTTCTTTTTGACTGCAAGGCTTCACCTCATGATTGATGGAATTTATGCCAAGACTGAGAATATTTTGCCATGAAATCCTAGCCTATCAGAGAGGGGAGAACATCTGGTTTGGAATCTATCACCCTCTAAAATACACTCTTGAATGTTACAAAAAAAAAAAAAAAAAGCAACAGCTGAATGTATGTGGGAAAGGTTGAGGATTATACACAATCTGGTTTCATTATATGACAGTAGTTGAAATTTTTCCTCAGGATGTAGCACTCTCATTAAATGATTTGGGTTAGATCTCGGTAAACTCATTTAAGGAATTTTATCAATTTCAAAAAATAATATTTAATTTTGTGCCTTCACTACTTATCTTTTTTTTAAGATGGGGTCTTACTCTGCTACCCAGGCTGGAGTGCAATGGCGCAGTAGTGGTTCACTGCATCCTCCATCTCCTGGGCCCAAGCAATTCTTTCACCTCAGCCCCTGAGTAGCTGAGACTACAGGCATACATCACCACACCAGGCTCATATACATATATCTACTATATATGTATATAGTAGATACAAGATCTCCTTTCTCTGTTGCCCATTCTGGTCTTGAGCTCCTGGGCTCAAGCAATTGGCCTGCCTTGGCCACCCTGAGTGTTGGGATTAAAAGCATGAACCACCACCCTTGGCTACCTACTACTTTTAATACAAGTAATTTCTTGTTTCTTTCTCAGAAACACAAATATGATCCTTACAAAACATCTTGTCTCTATGTTCCAAATTATTATCCCCTAATGTTCAAAAACCTCTTTTTCCTTTCTTTTGCATTCTGGGAGATATTCTTAAGTTTGTTCTCCATATCACTGATTCACTTTTCTTCTGAGCTCTGCTTTTTACCAACAACAAGATAATTTTAGTTCTATTTTAATTTCCCAAAATTCTTTACTACTCCAGCCAATTTTAAAAGAAAATTCTTTTTTCATTTAATTCTAATCTTCCTTTAATCCCAGCTGGTTTTCTGTGTCTCTTGGCTCCTATTCCGAATAGTCAGTGTATTTTTGCAATCTATTGAGGATACCAAACAATTCTGAAAATGTTTGGCTCATGCATCATACAGTTTTTTTACATTTACTCTTATTCTGAATCTTAAGGATAAAAGCCCTAAGCAAGTTTTAAAATTATCCTTGAGACAAGCAAACCATGTTGTGGACAAAGTCAACATATACAACTTCCACCCTAATGTCTGGACCTTGGCTTGCTCATCCTGTTCCAGGGTGCCTCTGCAGGGCTGAGATGGGATATTTTCCCCAGCTCTGTATCCTTTCTACCTGATAATCTTGAACAAATGAAATACAAGAAAAAGTATAGAGCTGTAATAGTAGAGAAAAGTATAGTCATCCCTCAGGATCCATGAGGGATTGGTTACAGAACCCCCCACAAATAGCAAAATTCTCAGATACTCAAGTTCCTGACATAAAATGGCCATAGTATTTGTATATAATCTATGTACATCCTCCCATATACTTTAAATCTCTTTGGATTACATATAATACCTAATGCAATGTAAATACTATGTAAATAGTTGCACTGTATTATTTCAGGAATAATGACACAAAAAAAAGTTGGCACATTTCAGTACAGATACAACTATCCTCTAAAAAATCTCAGTTTGCAGTTGGTTGAATTCATAGAGGCAGAACCCATGGCCACAAAGGCTGGCTGTGCTAATACAAAGCTTTTTGTTTCTGTCAGAATCTACAGAATTGTGGGAAACCTCCCACTCCGTGTCAACTCATCACTTCCTACTTTTACTCTAGTGCATTGAGGAGGTGAAATTTCTCTTTTACTCTAGTGCATTGAGGAGGGTGGGGTCCACAAGTGTGGCTGCCTCCTTCAGAGGAGGTTACCATCTAGACATCAAGGAAGTATTGCTCACTTCAGCATTAATGGATCAATAAAAGTACTGAAACTCTTTTCCTATCCATTCAGATGTCTTTTCTAGTAGTCATTCTAATATGAAAAGACGGAATATTTATAGCATTAAACATACCACATATGAAATCAAATATATAGTTGTCACTTTGGCTACTGAGTCTCTGAGTGGTCTTATTTTTACTGTGCAGCATGTTTTCGGTGATAATACAGTGTAAATACAATCTGTAACAATGACTCAATGGTGTGAAACAAGATTCACTGCTAATGTGTTCATGTCACATTTCTAGACATTATGCAATGGCATAATTTTTCATTCACTAAAGCCACAACTTGATGCTCAGGGTCACAGTGTAAAGTACTTTAACTTCATGGAAATTACAGTTTGTAAAGGATGTTAAGCAAGAAAAATTTTACCCAGGTTGTGCAGGGATTATAAACACTGCTGGTAATTCATAATGTGTTCTAGACCCACTATTTGACTCAGACACTGCAGGGAAGCTTGGAAAGCTGAAGACAAAAAGATAACACATTAAGTGTATATTTCTTACTGCTTCTGTTGATGCTCATATTGAGTGTGATGTGGCTACAGTTTAAATGTAATGACTGTGACTCTATAATAATTAGTCAACGATAGTGTTTATTCAAGCCAGTTTTTAATTGTCTTCCTGAAAAATTCATCTTTTAAAGTTTCTACATTGATTTTTATCTTCTCAAAAATTTTTTTAAAAATATTTCTTTTCAGCTATTTGAAACAGATTAAAAATATATTTTCCATGCTTTTAGAAAAGACCTAAAGCCATTCTGAGTTCAGAGAAGACAAAATGTTTACACCAGAAGTTAAAGAAAACTGATCTGCATTAACCTTGGGAGTAGTCAATGTACTTGAGTGGAATCTGTCACAGTGCTTATCCTTTTGTGTATTTTCAATCATGAATACATGGTTTTACTATTGGTTTGCATCTAGGTTTACATGTGTCTTCAACCTGTTGTGCCAATTTATGGAAGAAATGTGGACAAGAAGAAATTAAATAATAATCTCCCACTGTCCCTGTCCCTGCTGTCATACTCAAGGGCTGTACCTATTCTTGTTCCCCTACTGTTTGCATGCTTCTTCAAGGAACTGGGGAATAGTAGATTTGCTGAAAGGTCCTAGGTGAAAGGAGGTAAACCCTGAGAGGCTAGCTTGTGATTATGCCTATAATTTTATGCTTGTCCTCCACAGCTGTCATGGTCTGTATATTCCTCTGGAGTCCTGTTATCTATTGTTTACATGATTATATAACTCTTTGGTATATTACAATTTTGCCTTTTCAACTAAATTTTCAGTCCTTGGGGTCAGGGGCAGCATCTATGAAATTCTTTTGTATATGTCTCATATATTAGGTGTTCAATAAATATTTGCTGAGTCAAACAGAAGTGCATTCAACTGAGAACATATAAAAAAGTTCCTCTGTGCTCAGGGAATCAAGGTGCTCAAATTCTTTTTATTTTCTGGCTAAAAGTATAAATCAAGGAATTATTTTTGTTTTAAGCCTCATTAACATTCTTGGTTTAGTAATATATCTGAAGAGTTCTTAATGAAGAAGAAAATGTATGTTAAGATGTCAATCAGGAAACAAAATTACATATACTATATAATTTGAACTAATATCAGAGAAAGATTAGAAATAACTATCTCTGGGTGATTAAATGATTTCTTTCCTTTTCTTTCAGCCTTTCTGGATTTTTGACATTTTTTGGCCCTCAGAATATTTACTTTTGTAATCACAAAAATATTTAAGAAAAAAATATTTGTAGTCCTTGTATATATATGTGTATATGAGAGAAAGAATGAGATTTTTTTCCTTTAAAGTAAAATAAGAGAACAACAGTAACAGGCTCTAGATAAAGTCGAGTTGTGATGAATTGTTATTTTACTGAAACATGCATAGTAACCTTACATAATAAAAATCATTTTAACATTAACCAGATCTCTAGCTCCATATTTATCTCTATTCTTTGTAACATACCTTCTCAATCTCTTTTTTTTTTTTTTTTTTTTTTTTTTTTGAGACCTGTGTCACTCAGGCTGAAGTGCCACTCATTGCAACCTATGCTTCCCAGGCTCAAGAGATTCTACAGCCTCAGCCTCCCAAGTAGCTGGGACCACAGGAATGAGCCACCAATGCCTGGCTAATTTTTGTAGAGACTGGGTTTTGCCGTGTTACCCAGGCTGGTTTCAAACTTCTGAGCTCAAAGCAATCTGCCCGCCTCTGCTTCCCAAAGTGCTGGGGTTACAGGCATAAGCTACTGCACCCAGTCTCTCAATATCTATTTTAATGTACAGTAAGCTCCAACTAATATGATAAATGAATATAATATGTTCTAGTGAGTCAAATATCAGAGTTAAAAGAGATCATAGCAATTTCCAATGGATAGAATGCTAGAAAACTATTTTTATTGTTAATATTCATATGAATGGGCTATCACTCAGAAAAAACAAACATCTGTGCACAAATACACATTACTATTTAGCCTCTTACTCATCTCCCCTTCAAAAGCATAGTAAGACATTTGAGGAATTATAAAGTGATCAAGCTAGAAAATAATGGCAACAGAGTCATTCTGAGCACTCAACTTCAACTATGATAGGTGTTAAGAGAAACAGCTAAATACAACCCAGTCTCTGCCCTGAAGGCTCTTCAGTCCAATGGAGACACAGGCATGTGGATATAGTTACACATGTACTCACTGCCCTAACCAAGAATGGAACTTTCAGCTGAGAATCATCATCCGGCCTCCTTCTCCATGTGTGCACAGTCATTTGTGTGAAATCCCCTTTGGCCTTTAGAAGTTTTTGTGGATGAGTGATAGATATTTAATAAGCATTTTCTAAGCTCTTAATCTCCATCCAGTTCAATGTAAAGGTCCAGCCCTTGGAGTTGAGGTCAGGCTTGAGTTTTGGCCTTGCCTTTTACCGGCTCTCAGAGTTTGGGTAAGTTGCAGCACCTGGTTAAGCCTGTGATGTCATCTGTAAGGAACTGCAGCAAAGATCGGTGGAGATGATGCAGGAAGGCCTTGGTGCAGACCTGGCCAACGCTTGGTACTACAGAAGTGTGGTTGTCAGGGACTCTGTCACAGCTCAAGGAAAAATTTTTTAGTTTTCTACAACTTGATTTCTGGCCTTAGGCTCCCATTTCACCGGACCATCCCTAGGCTACATTGATCTTTCTGTATTTTCACACATGACTAAAAGGGTGGCAATGGTTCTCATACATCACTGCCCTTATCTGCTTGGCCTTCTTGGGTCTGGAGGCTCTCTGAGCTTCCTTTGCCACCTAGGGCTATGGGGATCTTCTGTGAGGCAACCCAGGTTCCTCTTCCGGATAAGCTGCATAGCCATGTCTCTCTGGCATCTCAAGAGAGACTCCACTAGGTGACAGGTTAGAAAGTTTGGTGCAGGGTCCCAGGTCTCTCATACCCTCTAGAAGCTTTTCTTTTCTTTCCCCCTCCTCTATTCACCTACCAAATATGTTGGTTGTTTCCAAAAATAACCCACCCTTTTCAGCGTCTATGAAAATATTCATCATTTTTCTAAGTGATTAGGTTTTTGTAAAGCAAAATCCAGGAAGACTTGTAAGCCAGTACTGGTTTCCCCTCAGCCACAGAAATCCCTAGAGGCAAAGGGCCGATTAGCTACTTACTAAAAGAGAAAAGGAAAAGAGACATGGAGAAATACAAAAGATCAATAAAAACAAATTAATCTCTTAAAGGATTATGTAGCCACAGTAGATTTGGTAAAAGCATCAGAAGAGAAATAATAATTAACATTTCACATATTTCTGTTGTTATGGTTTTTAAAAATAAATCTACAGTTCATTGATACTCCTACTTTCCAGAGGTGGAACTAAATTTCCCTCCCTTCAGGTATAGGGTGGCCTTTATGACCAGCATGTAACGAATAGAAAATGGCAGAAGTGAGGAAATATCACTGAGGTGAGGTTATCACAAGACAGAGGCTTGCTTTCTTGGGTGGTCTTGGCTAGCATTTTCTTCCTCTCTCTGTCTCTCTCTTCTTTGGATTATTTGCTCCGGGGGAAGCTAGCTGCCATGTTTCAAAATGGCCTGTGGAGAAGCCCATTGAAGAGGAACAGAGGGAGGCCTCTGGCCAACAACTTTTGAGTAACTGAGGTCTGTCAACAACTACATGAGTGGGTTTGGAAGCAGATCCTTCAGCCCCAGCTGAGATATGAGATGATCACAGCACTATCTGACAAAAATCTCACAAGAGACCACCCAGCTACATACATATATAAAACCAGTTGAAACCAAAGGCGGCAATCTAAGCCGTCTTAACACGATTTTAATGGATGAAATTAAATTACCAGTAGAAAATAAATTATTCCCATGTCAGTTGAACAGAAGAGGCCACTTTCATGGGAACATACTGAAGAATCATAATAATGAAGATAAGTCTAAACAAAAGAAAGGACAGTGTGAACAATTTAACCAGTCTATAAATGGCTTCAGTGAGATACCTGCATTATGTTGCCAAAAACCAATAGCAACATATGCAAACTATGTGGTGCCCCACCCATTAAAATTGCATCTGTCTGCTGTTAGCATTACAACTCTGCTTTGAAGTTCCAAAATTTGCTTTTCTTTCCACTCTGATGTTTATAATCAAAGACTTAATTGCTGTAACTTTGAAACAATTTAAACAATGCTTTGTTAGAAAAATTATCCTTAAAAGTGTGATTTACAGACAGCATACTGGGTTAAGCATTCACAATAATCTCCATTGTCATAGCAACTTGCAGTGTGAGTGGTAAGGTAACTAGAAAAATGTTGGTGATATTGGAATACAGAAAGACACATATACCACAAGTGACATGCAGGACCTTGACATGGAAATTCTAATGAGCATTTTAAAAAGCAAAAGTCATTTTGTATTACCTTGAAAATGCAACACTATAACTAAACCAAATACAGATCTAAGACTAAACCAGAAATTACTGAGAATTTAGATGTGGTTATTTGTATCATCCAAATAAGAAGTTTGGTTTCCACTTTTTCTAGGAAAAGTTAAACGTGAAAAATAATTTCCAAAGGTTATGTTTGATACCCACATGATGACTTCTCTTTGTGTATCAGGAATGTACTTAAAGGAATAAATTTGTAGCTATATTTCTATTAAAGATTATTAGGGGGAAAAAAGAAATGGCATAATTACTGTGATAAAATAAAATAGTGTTCTGCATTCCTATTTTCTAAAATTTCAGAACTTATCCCGTATGCCTACGTGGTTAAATACACAAAATAACCAAACGACTCAAAACCTTAACAGAGTTCATCCAAAAGATTTCATGTGCATTCTCTAGTTCAGGTTTTATTAGTAAAGATGGCATTTAGAAGTTCCTTCTAAAGATATGCCTGGCAGACACCTTAAATTAACATTCAGCAGCAAAAAATATTATCTTATCTTTGTGATAATTTCACTAACCTTTTCATAGGAGGTATATGGTAATAACGGAGTAAGCTTGGACCAGGCAATTAAGAAGTCTTAATGCTCAGTCTTGATTATATATGTCACCATAATTGAAGGGGATCAAAATATGCTACTCCATAACATGCACTTTGGCATAAAGATTATTTTGAGTTGAAAATATGTGAGATTCAACAGATGTAGAAAGAAGTTTTCCCAGATCCTCCCTGATGACTAAAAGCAGAAACTCCCGAATAATAATGACTGCCATAGAATAGGAAGTCTTATGGCGATGAAGAAGATAGAAAGTTGGCACTGAGATGGATGGGCACAAACAAACCTTACTTAGATAGCCTTCTATGAGTTTCCTCCATGTAGTTATCTTCCCTCACTTTTTAGCCCCAGTAGAAGTCTAAAACCCCTTTTCTTTGCCTTGACATGCCTCTACAATTTATGGCTCTTTGTTAAATGGGTATATATGCTCTAAGGCCTATCTGCTTCTTGAGATTTCAATGCCTTTTCTAGGAAGTCCCCTGTGTCATACAAAACATCCAATAAAACTTGTATGCCCTTTCTCCTGTTAACTTGTCTTTTTTCAATCCAACTTGCCGGGCTCCAGTCAATAAATCTAAGAGAGTAAAGGAAAAATATTTTCCTCCCTTACATCATTAAAAAATTCACACCATAATTTTCCCCTTTCTGGGGGATTTGATAATGAGGACTGGTATCAAGATAAGTCAGTTTTGAGTTCAGAATCTTGGGGTTACAGTACAGGAGGGGGGGTTTTCTGGGTGAAACAGAGAAATGGAGAACAATAGACAAAGGAAGAGAGATTGGGAAAAACAGAGACCCAGTCTGTTTCCACATCCACTCTCCACTGGATTGTGTTTTGGGCTTAGCTCTAGGGCAGTATGGGAGAGTCAGTTTCTGGGAGATTAGGAAAATATCTATCTTGTTTGTCTTTCAGGCCTTTCAATTCCTGAAATAACAAGAAGAGATGTATTGCTGTGAAAGGAGGTTCAATAGGCAACCCTCTTCTGGTTCTGAATCCCTTACTCAACTTCCCCAGGCCCTGGGTATATGGTTTGTCCTGAGGGCAGACCTATAAGGAAGTCCAAATGGATACTGCCTGCCTTTTCTCTCCCCCTGCTTTATTTTCGGGAAGGACTTTAGAACACACCAATGGCTACTCCCATTTAGAATTCATATAATGCCCTTCAAGTTCAAGCATGTGTAAAATGGAGGTTTCCTAACTGCTCTCATCAGTGAGCATCAACAGCATCAGCAGGAAGAAGAGCAGGGACCACATCAGCCACCCGCCATCCTGTCATCTAATGAATGCCAATTAAGCTCCAAACACCGCCCTGGGCATTTTATAAACATTAATCTGACATATTTCTCACAGTGATCCTGTGGAATAGGCATTAGTATTCTCATTTGTTGGTTGAGAGATCCAAATCTGACAAAACAAACAAGCAGCAACACAGCTTTTCTGTTTTCTGAATTTATCTTATAAGTTGGTTCTCTTATCATCTTATGGAATTGAAAGCTTCTTGAGAACTCACTCTATTTTGAACTGCTTCATAGTACCTATCATAGTAACCTATTTGGGGGCTTTCTTTAATTGTCTTACTTGACAATAAAACACTATACATGTTTATGGTATGCAACATGTTTTAATACATGTATACATTGAGAAATGGCTAAATCAAGTTATTTAATATATACAATACTTCATATACTTATCTTTTTTGTGATACAGACTTAACTATTCTCAGCAAATTTCAAGTATACAATATATTGTTATTAACTGTAGTCACCATGATGTACAATAAATCTTTTGAGAAATTTCTGGTTCCAAAATGGAAGCACAGAAGCTAGCTGGCATCACTCCTCCCAACAGAAAGCCAAAAACAAATATACAGCCCCAAGATTATCAATATCTAGCAATATCCAAAACTAAAATATGAGAATGAGACAGTTCCTGGCGCCACAGAGAAGTGATGAAACTCGAAGTCTCTGAGCAAACAGTAAGAGAATCAGACTTCCATGTCTGTGACATCCTTCCCCCAATCTGCCTGGCACAAAGTACACAGAAAATTTCCCGCTGAATCCTGGTTTCTACATTGGCAAAAGTGAGGTGAAGATGGACAACCGGCTTCCCCATCATCTTGGGTTTCCTGGCAGGAGAAATGTCCTTGCCTCAGCCCCAAGAATCATCAGGAGTGCTCAAAGGGAGAAATAGCCCAGCCGAAGACAAAAGGGGGGAGGTAGGACTACCATCCTAGGCCTTGAAACTGCTCTGTAACTCAGCCAAAGAAGATGCCAAATCAGAGTGGCTGTTCAGCAGCACCATGTCCTACAGGTCCTCTTGGCATGACACCCTAGCCAGCCTTCCCACTGTATCAGGATACCCTTTGTGACCTTTACCATTTGGGACTGAGGGCACTTTGTTTACCAGAACCTAGACAAACCTATGCTTCATGCGCCATCTAGTGCTCAAAGGGAGGCAGTGAACTATTGGAGATTGAAAGGAAAGAGAAAATCAACGGGTAAATTATAAAGAAACAACACTCCCTTATTTACTGCAGCACTATTCACAACATACAAAATATTGAAATTAACCTGTGGTCATAAATGGATAAATAAATTTTAAAACTTTGGTTATATATACACAATGGAATATTATTTGGTTATAAAAAAATTGAAGTCCTGTCATTTGTAGCAACATGGATGGACCTAGAGGTAATTATTTTAAGCGAAATAAGCCAAGCACAAAAAGATGAATATTGTATTTCTCACTCATTTGTGGAGCTAAAACAGTGGATCTCATGAAGATAGAGAGTAGACTGGTGCTTACCAGAACCTGGAAAGAATAAAGGGAAGATGAAGATAAGTTGATTAATGGTTACAGAGATACAGTTTGACAGAAGAATTAAGACCTACTGTTTGACAGATAAGTAGGGAAGCTCTAGTTTATAATAATGCATTATATATTTCAAAATAGCTAGAAAAGAATAATTTGTTTCTAGCATAAAGACAAATATTTAAGGTGATGGGTTCCAATTACACTGATTTGATCTGTATAAATCATATGAATGTATTAAATTGTAACATGTACCCCCAAAACATGTACATATATGCAAAAAAATTTTTAATTGGCCATCATGAAAAAAATTTTAGTGAATTTGAAGAAAAGTGAATAGAAGTCACCTAAATTGAAGCACAAAAAAAATAAGGATTTTAAAAAATAAACAGAACCTGATTTACTTGTGGAATAATATCAAGCATTTAACATATCTGTAACTGGAGCCCCAGAAAGGAGAGGAAAAAAATCAAGCAAAAAAAATATTTAAAAATCATGGGCCAAAATTGTTCTATATTTAAGCAAAAACAGGTTTGGGATGCTTGGTGAATTCCAAATAGGATAAAAACAAATAAAACCACACCTAGTAACATTATAAGAAAACTTAAAGAAAAAAAATGAAGCCTAAACTCTTAAAAGCAGCCAGGGTTTTAAAAGACTCATCCCATAAAGAGATCAATCATAATTATTATGGTTTTCTTTTCTTTAGAAAGAGTAGAATCCAGATGACAATGAAACATCTACTCTTGGAAAAATTCTTTATGATGGAGTAGCTACTGCTTCAACTTAATATTATTTCCATTAAAACTATTTTTAAAATATCACATGCAAGTTACTTAAGAAGCAATATAACAGCCAGGCTTAGTGGCTTATGCCTGTAATCCCAGCACTTTGGGAGGCTGAGGGGGATGGATTACCTGAGGTCGAGAGTTTAAAACTTGTCTGGCCAACATGATGAAACCCCATCTTTACTAAAACATACAAAAATTCACCAGGCATGGTGGTGTGCATCTTCAGTCCCAGCTACTTGGGAAGCTGAGGCACAAGAATCACTTGAACCCAGGGGGCAGATGTTGCAGTTAGCTGAGATTGTGCCACTGCACTCCACCTAGGTGATGGAGGGGGACCTTGTCTCAAAAAAAAAAAAAGCAATACAGTGAGTAAAGGAAAAATATTTTCCTCCCTTACATCATTAAAAAATTTACACAAAAATTTTCCCATTTCTGGGGCATTTGATAATGAGGACTGGTATCAAGGTAAGTCAGTTTTGAGTTCAGAATCTGGGGGTTACAATACAGAAGGGGAGGTTTTCTGAAACAGAGAAATGGAGAACAATAGACAAAGGAAGAGAGATTGGGAAAAACAGAGACCCAGTCTGTTTCCACACCCACTCTCCACTGGATTGTGTTTTGGTCTTAGCTCTAGGGGAATATCGGTGCTCACTGGAAAATACCATAAATTTATGATAAGATATAAACGTTTTCAACAGAAAATTGAAACCCAAAGATGTTCTGCTAAGTCTGTTTTCATGCTGCTGATAAAGACATACCCGAGACTGGGCAATTACAAAAGAAAGAGGTTTAATGGACTTACAGTTCCACATGGCTGGGGCTGGGGAGACCTCACAATCATGGTAGAAGGTAAGGAGGAGCAAGTCACATCTTACATGGATGGCAGCAGGCAAAGAAAGAGCCTGTGCAGGGAAACTCCCCCTTATAAAAACATCAGATCTCCTGAGACCCATTCACTATCGTGAAAACAGTATGGGAAAGATCTGTCCCCATGATTCAATCACCTCCCACTGGGTTCCTCCCACAACACCTGGGAATTCAAGATGAGATTTGAGGTGAGGACATAGCCAAACCTTATCAGATGATTAATGGGTACCAAAAAAATAGAAAGAATAAAAAGACCTACTATTTGATAGCACAATAGGGTGACTATCATCAATAATAATTTAATTGTATATTTTTAAATAATTCAAAGAATGTAATTGGATTGTTTTAACTCAAAGGATAAATGCTTGACAGGATGGGTACCCCATTTTCCACGAGGTGCTTATTTCACATTGCATGCCTCTATCAATACATCTTATGTGCCTTATAAATATATACACCTACTATAAACCTACAAAATTTTGCTAAGAATTTAAAAAATAATAAAAGAAATTAAATACACAAATAACTATAATTCAAGACCTATTGCAAAAACAAAAATCCAACAAAAAAATCATCTTTTTGTTGTTTTTTGTTTTTGAGACGACGTCTCACTCTGTCACTTAGGCTGCAGTGTAGCAGTGCAATCTCAGCTCACTGCAACCTCTGCCACCCAGGTTCAAGCAATTCTCGTACTCAGCCTCCTGAGCAGCTGGGATTGCAAGCATGCACCACCAGACCCAGCTAATTTTTTTTTTTTTTGTATTTTTAGTAGAGACAGGGTTTCACCATGTTAGCCAGGCTATTCTTGAACTCCTGACCTCAGGTGATCCACCCACCTCAGCCTCCCAAAGTGCTGGGATTACAAGCCATGGTGCCTGGCCAAAAATATCATTAAGTTTAAAGGAGAATGAGTCCATCTCTAGTTGCAGAGATTAAGAAAATCTTCAGAGCATTTGAAATAGACTTTGAAGGATGAGTAGAATTTTCCTAGGGAAGAGCATGGAGCTGACAGTATGCGCAGAGGCACAAAAGTAGAAAACCATGCAGTGGAGGAGAGCACAATGCAATTATTCAGTTCATCTCTATCACTAGTGACTACCAGAGGAGTTGTCAGAAATACCTTGAGCAGGCAAATTGAGGCATCCTGTGAGGGGATGTGTAGGTCATCCCAAGGACTCAGAACATTATTCTACAGGTTATAGGAAGTCATTTGCCACCTGCCAGGGATCTGGCAGAATCAAGCTACATTCTTGGGGAAGATGAATGTGGCAGATGGGCTAGATGCAAGAGAGACCTAAATCCAGAGTCCCATGTGAAAACACCCTGCTCACCTGGAGGATCACAGCATGACAGAGATTAAACACGGATGCTACTGCAACAGAAGGCAGAGTTAATTCCCAGGAAGATCCCGCTAAGGAACTCCATAACTGTCTAAAGTTATATGCAGAATGCTGTTGGGGTTATGGGATGATTTGCATATAAACATGAGTAGCATCTGATTTTCAAAGGGCTTGATGCCCAGTGAAAATCAAAGCACACAAAAATCACCAACATATACCCTAGAATAAAGTAGATGCTATAGAGGAATTTTTCCATCTTTCAGGGCATGACCTGATACCACCCGGCCAACAGTAGCTGAACAGGGTAGGCTAGGAGCAGCTAGAACTTGGACATCAACACAGCTGCCGGGATGGAGACGTACTGAGCAGACAAACTCAGCTTCAGGTGAAAGAGAAAGTCAAGTTTGGCAAAAGGAATATAGAATCTACAAAGTCCAGCCACCCACTAAAGGAAAATATCCAAATAAGCCATCTCACTCCCAGGGACACCAACACTCAGTAACACTGTGCCCTACCTGTAGCTATGACAGGAATAGGAGAATCCAGAAATAGCAAATAATCAAAGATACAAGCAAAGAGGCAGGCCACATGGGCACCAGCACACTCTGTCATCACACAGAAGAGCTCTTTCTTGTGTTATGGAAACTCCATAATATAGGGAGACCTCTCCAGGGTCATCTGCTGCCTTTTTCCTAAATTGATGGCTTGCTCTGAATGCAAGCATCTAGCAGAGCTTACTCGGGTTAACAGCAGGCTCTGAAGCACAGAAAACCAACTACCCCACATTTTTATGTTGGCACATTCTCTCCTTCAAACCGTGAGCTGTGGTTGATGCTCTGAGTAGCCAAAGACGCATGAGACCATTTATTTTTAAATGGGTTTTATTGTGTTGTACTGATTGAAAACGCCCATATTCCAGTTCAAGCTAGTAAATATAAGAAGAGGAATTTAAGACGAAAACAGAAGAAGAGAGAACTGGAGGAAGAAAAAACAACAAGCAAGCAAGCAAAGTAAAGGCACTATTTGTCCATAGGTTTCTTACGGAACCCAGAAAGTTGTTCAACAAAAAGCTGAGAGTCACGCTTCTGAATATTACATACCTCCCTATTGTTTTATTCGCAGAGATACTTCAGTATAAGGCTAAGGAAAACAGGCCTGTCATTTATCCTTAAAATAGGGCAGAAATGTGGAAACATTTCATGGGTAATAAAGTATTTGAAAGGAAATACGAACATGAAAATTCAGACTCAATCCTTTTGATGTGATTAGTACAATGCATTTGAGTAGAGACACATTTATTACATTTATATGCATCTCTATGGATTCTTTAAAAACTCAAAAAAGAATTATGAGGGATGTATTTGGAATAAGAATATATGCTATGAAATTCTCCATTTCATGAAAGGAGCAAATGAATTGGTGAACTAATGAGTAGTAGACTTGAGGTTATAAATTACAAGTGATCAGTCCAGTCACACACTGCAGTTCTAGAGCTGAAAGTAACTACTTAGCTTTTTAAAAATGCCCCTGAGAAAGAATTTTGTCAACAATGTGATAACACAGAAATGTGTTATCCTTGTGATTCTCTGATGAGGATGATAATCTACTGAGAGAGAAAAGGTGAAATTTAGAAACATGAAACCCCAAAAATATAAAATACTATTCAGTTGGTCTCAGATAACTTGATTCTCCACAGTATTCGAAGACCTCTTAGTGGAAAATAAAGTTTTCAACTTTGGCAGAGAGATACCTTCAACTACAGTAATTTTTTAAGTTTAAAAAACTAAAATTATCTTTTGCATTTAATTAACTGCATTTTTGGTTGGAGCAACAGAACTTAAATCTGGCTATCTTAAGCAAAAGGCAGTTTTTTTTTCCTGTGTGTGTGTGTGTGTGTGTGTGTGTGTGTATAATTGCACTTTAGGTTCTGGGGTACATGTACAGAACATGCAGGATTGTTGCATAGGTACATACATGGCAATGTGGTTTGCTGCCTCCATCCCCGTCACCTATATCTGGCATTTCTTCCCATGTTGTCCCTCTCCAACTCCCAACCCCCTGCTGGCCTTCCCCTAGTACCCCTCAACAGACCTCAGTGTGTGATGTTCCCCTCCTTGTGTCCATGTGCTCTCATTGTTCAACAGCCACCTGAGTGAGAACATGTGGTGTTTGATTTTCCGTTCTTGTGTCAAGGCAGTTTAATGAAAAGATTGAGAGCTCGTGGAATTGAAGCAAGGCTGGAGAAAACAGCCTTACTTGAAAAGCAAGAAGTAACCAAGGATTCCTTCTAGGCTACAGGAATTTCAGACCGGGTTACAGAGCAGAATCAGCCCAAGCCACAGACCACCATCACCACTACTGAGATGCGTGAATCTATTCCATCTCCGGATTGCTGAGTCATCTTTCAACGTAGCAGTTCTAGAGAGGGTACCTACCTGCCCAACTAAGTCACATGCAATTCCCCTGCTGTGACGCACAGGGACACGGACCCTCCTCCTCCTCAGTGCATTCCAGGGTCCTTTTGCTTCAGTCAGCACAGTTTGCAGTTTGCAGGAGCTCTCTGTTTTGTGGACCTATCTAAAACTTACAAACTGAGGTAGCTGAGCCCCTGGTGTACTCACTGAGGCCAAGGTCTCATTCTCAAGCAATTTAACCAAGCATGCAAGGATGAGAAGTTAAAAAAAATTGCAAGCAGATTTTTAGTAATAATTATCCTTTAGTCCTCAGACCTGTGTAATCTGGCTAGTTTGGTCCCGGTGACCCTAACATCAGTAGCCCCATTGAAAATCTGAGTCAGAACATTCATATTAGCATCCTGATACTACTGACAATGATGGAAATAATGCTCATTTTATCTCTGTGAAGAGATATTGTCTTTTGTGGAGCTACTCGGCTTCTGCCACCCTTGAATCCTCTTGTTAACATTGAAATCAGGTAGCCCATTTCAACTGTGGGTTCTCCTACCAGAAACCCCAATCTTCCAAAAGTGGCCCATCCCAGAAATGGCATTTCCTTTATCAGTGTATGTCCGAAGATCTCAGTAAAGGGACTGGATTTGAGACTGTTTGGGGGTTATACTTAAGATATAGTCAGACAAGATGCTCACAGATCACTCAGTATTTCTCATTGCTTGAAGTTTTGAATACATTCCTTCTTATCATCACTGGGCCCAAAATTTTGTGGTCCGGAGTTGAGACCAGGTTGGATTTCACCAGCCAAACAAATTGTTGAAACCATATAGAGCTGCTCAGGCTTGCTCTCGATGCAAAATATCTACAAAATGATTCATATCAAGAAATTGTGCAGACATATGATTATACTCCTCCCTAACGGTCAAGCACAAACATTCCTGCACATACTCCAAAGATTTTTTTTCCCCAAAAAATTAGTCAAGCTCTGTTATTCTTATTGTTATAAGCCTTCTTACCCAAAGAGTGACTTCATAATATGTCCCCAGGTCATGTTGGAATTTAACTTTAGTTATTCCTTTAAGGAAAGTGAACTGTAAGACAGGTAGGGAACTTGGAGAATAGTTTTCATCTTTCAAGATACTATCTCAGGCAAGAGAACAACAGAATCTTCAAGAAAGAAAAGAAATGTCTGATCAGACCAAAGAGGGGAGATTTTTTGGGGGGGAAACAGAAACTCCATAACGGGTGGGGAATGGGGTTACTCAGGTATCTGAGCCCTTTCATGGCCAGGGACCATCTCTTTTCTGACGAATTCCTACAATTCTATGTAAGTGACATGCTTAGTAGAAAAGTTAATTGATGTAGAATTCGGCACTCTTCAGGATCAAAATCTGAGTGTGGGTTTTGATTATTGTAGCCTGACAGCTGCAAGATAATGAATTTTTTCATCATGGTAATAGACCATCCCTGTATTTTAGTCCATGGCTTACACTGAGAATTTAGAGATGTGAGCTTATCATTCTCTGCTTTAAGCCATTCAGCGTTATCAGAAGCAAGCACCTATTGATTTTTCACATCTTTCATGCTGTTTTTTGCGGTGGTCACAACATGGCCCACCAGAATTGTCGGTGAATCCTTGATTACAGACTTAATGTCCATAGGCGATCATTTACTTCGCTGTCTCATCGCTGCAAGCCAGGAACCGGTGGATTACCAACACAGAAAATAATAGGATGTTCAGTTTCTTCTACTCTATCTCATATTGAGAACCAGTCTCTAATTCCTCGCATTTCTTTGTAAGTCTGTTACCTAAAATACTATTTCCTGATACAAATAGCTGAATATGTCATTAAGAGACTGTGTTGTTTCAAATTCTGACTCAGCTATTTATTAGCTACATAAACCTAAGAAATCTCTCTGCATTTCAGTTTCTTTCATCTGGAAACCAGGATAATGACAATAGTGCCCACCTCGATGGTTATGGGAATGAGGGAGTTAATACATGTCAAACACTTGGAATAGTGCTTGGCATGTCGAATGGGCTCAATAATTCTAAGTTTATTGCTATAAAAACAATGGTAATTAAGATTACTATAATTCGTATCAGCCAAGTTCTTTTGTTTCATCTTTTATTTTAGATTCAGGAGTTCTATGTGCAGATGCGGGTTTATTACCAGGGTATTTTGCATGATGCTGAGCTTTGGGGTACAAATCATCCCATCACCCAGGTACTAAGCATAGTACCCAATAGTTGTTTTTTTCCACCCTTCCCCCACTCCCTCCTTCCTGACTCAAAAGGTCTCCAGTTTCTATTATTGCCATATTCACATCCATGAGTACCCAAAATATAGCTCCCCCTTATAAGTGAGAACATGTGATATTTGGTTTTTTGCTCCTGTGTGAATTCACTTCGAGTAAAAGCCTCCAGCTGCATTCATGTTGCTGCAAAAGACATGATATCATTCTTTTTTACAGCTGTGAGGTATTCCACAGTGTATATATACCACATTTTCTTACTCCAGTCCACTGCTGATGGGTACCTAGGTTGGTTCTATGTCTTTTCTATCGTGAATAGTGCTGCAATGTACATGTGATTGCATGTGTCTTTTTGGTAGAATGATTTATTTTGGACATATAACCAGTAATGGGATTTCTAGGCTGAATGGTAGTTGCTTTAAGTTCTTTGAGAAATCTGCAAACTACTTTCCACAGTGGACTATCCGTTAAAGTCCTTTTGCGTAAGTGAAAGTAACTAAATCTGGACATTTTAAGAAAAAAAAAAAAGGCAAATTATTCAACTATCTGGTGTTGCAGAGTGGACAGGACGCAGGAGGATCAGGTTTGGGAACCACGAAGGGGCAGGAGAGGTCCTGAAGGCTGGGCCCTCGCAGTCAAAGTGCAGAATGGCCCACAGCATGTCTGGTCCGCACACGACCACCACTACTGCTGTGAAGGAGGGGCCCTAACCAACTTCAGGTCTTTCTGTCAAGACTGAAGTTCCAGCAAAAACGCGTCCATCTAAACCTATGTCCCATGCTCCTGGACTCTATCGCCAAGGCTACAGAATGGGAGATTCCTCTAACAGTACTTGAAATGGTATTAGGAAAAGAGAGTTGATACTGAAAAGCCAAAAGATGACAAGTGCATTAGGTGACACGTAGGATCACAAAATGTAAATGATTAGTAATCCTGAGTGTAACACATGTGACCAACATGAAGTTTCCTCTAACTTGAGATAAGTTCAAAAGCCAAGAAAAAGAGGGTTTTGACTTTTCAGAAGTTTTGAAGTGTAAACTCACACATTCCTCCCCAAGAAACATTCCCCAAAGAGGTAAGCATTGTACCAACCTGCCTGGCTCTACCTGAAACTTCTCCTCTTCAGACTTGCACCGTTTTCCAGATCAGGAATCCGTATTTGACCTCTCACCAGCTCCAGGAGAGGAGGAGCCCTGTGAAACAGAGGTTAGGGGTGGCAAGCTTCAGGGAGGTGGTGAACTTAGCTCAGCTGTGAAGGATGAGTCATTTGTATAAGGAGGAAAAGAGGAGGCTAATCCAGACACTGAGATGGGGACGAGCAGCCAGGCTGGCAGGACGTGCCTGTCTGTCTGTCTGGAAGTTTCATTACAAGAATAACAAGTAGGAAAGCCTGACTGGAAGGCCAGTGTGTCACCTTGATTCTCAAGCTAAGATGTAAGCACTTAGTATATGATAGGCACAATCCTGAAAATTTACAAGCATTATCTCAAGTAATTCTCACAATAACATTATGGTTTAAGTACTATAGTTTCTAAATGTATATAAACATTCTAATGTACAGTCGAAGACATTGAGGCTTATAAAGATTACATAACTTACTCAAGTCCACACTGACAGCTGTAAGTGATTGAGCCTGATAGATTTCCAAAGAATACACTCACAGCTATTCACTAAATTGTACTGTCTTATTTAGAGAGTAAAATACATATTGGCAGACTGAAAATTTGTGGAAAATGTACACAGGCAAAAAAAACCCCACCATATGAATTTTTATTTAGAGTGTTTGAATGACTAGGAAAGCGCTTGTGGGCTTACAGAATAATCCCTGACTGTATGGAAGGTGACTCACTTAGCGGGGCTTCTCACCTGTGGCACAAGGATTTTTCCTTCTTTGGAGATTTACTGTCAACACACACAGAACAAATGACAATTCAGAAGTAAACCAAAAACGGTTGTTACATTTTAAGGTACCTTTAAAAAAAAAAAACTTTTGTATCACCTTCTTACCAGCACTGATCACTTCATCACAAATTGTGGCATCTAAATCTCTCCCCACCGCTTTGCAATCACTCTGCTCTTTCACAAAAGGGTCATTCTCAGAGAAAGCGGCATCCCCTGCATTTGCACGTGAGCTTGATTAAAATCTCCTTGAGGACAGATATTTCTCATTAGACTTTAACTATCAAGCAGTCATGCATCAATTAACAGTGGGGATATGGTGCCGGGCAAAAGGGCTCACACCTGTAATTCCAGCACTTTGGGAGGCCAAGGCAGGTGGATCTCTTGAGCTCAGGAGTTAGAGACCAGCCTGGGCAATGGGACGAAACCCCATCTCTACAGAAAAACAAAAAACTTAGCCAGGCATGGTGCTGCACATCTTAGTCCTAGCTACGCAGGAGCCTGAGGCGGGAGGATCACTTGAGCCTAGGAGATCAAGGCTGCAGTGAACCGAAACGGCACCACTGCACTCCAGCCTGGACAACAGAGTAAGACGCTGCCTCAAAAATAAAAACCAAAACCGAAACAATGGGGATACATTCTGAGAAATGTGTTGTTAGGTGATTTCATCACTGTACAAGCATCATGGAGTGCACTTGAAAACACCTGGATGGTCCAGCCGACTTTCCAGCCATCCACACACTTAGGCTATATGAGGCTACACACTTATATACACCAGTATAACGTGTTACTGCCCTGAAGAATGTAGGCAGTTGAAACACAATGGTAACTATGTATGTATCAGAACGTATGTAAACAGAGAAAAGATACAGTGAAAATAAATTATAAAAGATTAAAAATGGTATACCTCGCTAGAGCACTTACCAGGAATGAAGCTTGCAGGACTGAACGTTGCTCTGGGTGAGTCAGTGAGTGAGTGGGGGTGAATGTGAAGGCCGAGGACATTATTGAACACTTCTGTTGACTTTATAAATACTGTACACTTAGCTTACATTAACTTTCTTTTTAAACATGTATTTCTTCAATACTAAATTAACCTTCGCATACTATAACTTTTTTACTTTATAAACTTTTAAATTTTTTAACTTTTTAACTCTTGTCATAACAGCTTAAAACACAAACACATTGTGCACCTGTATGAAAATATTTTTTCTTTAAATCCTTATTCTTTTGTGTTTGTTGGTCTGTTCGGTTTAGAGATGGGGTCTCACTGCAGCCTCAAACTCCTGAGCTCAATGGATCCTCCCACCTCAGCCTCCCAAAGTGTTGGGATTACAGGTGTAAGCCACCACACCTGACCTTTATATTCTTATGCTATAAGATTTTTCTATTTTTTAAGTTTCATTTTTATACGTTTTAAATATTTTCTCTTAAGAACTAACACACAAACACACACTTTCACCTAGGCCTACACACGGTCAGGGTCATCAATATCATGCTCTTCCCCTTCTATATCTTGTCCCACGGGAAGCTCTTCAGGGCTAGTAACACGCACGGAGCTGTCATCTCCTGTGATAACAATGCCTTCTTCTGTAATATCTCCAAAGGACCTGCCTGAGGCTGTTTTACAGTTAACTTTTTAATATAGAAGTAGAAAAAGCACACTTTAAAATAATGATAAAAAATAGTATAATAAATGCGTAAACCTGTAGCATAGCTATTTATCATCATGATGAAGTATTATGCACTGATCATAACTGCATGTGCCACACGTCTGAATGACTGGCAGCACAGCGGGTTTGTTTACATCAGCACCGTTACAAACACATGAGTAATCCATTGCACTCCAACATTATGAAGGCTATGACAACAGCAGGGGATGGGAATTTTTCTGCTCCATTACAATCTGTAGGACCACAGTCATAGATGCTGTCTATCATTGACTAAAATGTCATCATGCAGTGCATGATTGTACAAGATTGGGTAATCATTTTTAAAGGTTGCATACATTTTATGCGAATAATCTCTAAAATTGAGAATTTAGGATGAAAATCGTTGAAATTCTTTAGTGTTCTCAGTTCACTAGTCTTTTTTAAAGGAAATGGATCAAAGGAGACCTCAGGGGTCAGCAATCTCAACTTTGACTGAGTAATGGCTCCAGAACAGCAAGCTGTGGTGTCACAGGAGAGCCTTAGAAAGCAATCACATTAACCTGGCCCCCAGAGGCAGTTTGACTGCCTTCCCATCACAGAGCCTTAGAAAGTTAACATGCTTAGAGTGAAGTTTCAGAGCTTCTGAGGATGGGTCTCGTAGCATTCAGTGTTGGTGATCTCCACACAAATGGGGCTGGGTCATGCAAGATAAGACACGGAAGTTGGGAAACATGACCAAAGAGCCATGGCATCAGGCCGAACAGCATTGGCAAGTAAACCAGCTGATGTTACCTACATTACTATAAGAAGTACAGCTGCTCCTTGACTTACAATGGGGTTACATCCCAGTAAACCCATGATAGGTTGAAAGTATCTTATGTCCAAACTGTGTTTTCAATTTAGGATATTTTCAACTTACAAAATAATTCATCCAGATGTAATCCCATCATAAATCAAGGAATGTACAGAATGAATGTTATTTTTGCACCATTGTAAGGCAGAAAAAAAAATCACATGTCAAACCGCCATAAGTTGGGAACTGTCTGTGCTGGTTTTGGAGGTAGCCCTGAAAATTCGGTATACTCATCTCTCCTTCCAAAGAAACTGCTGTGGGTTGCATAGTTGGCTGATAGCCGCAGGCTCTTGCCCCTTTTCATCCACTGCTGCTGTAGCATCCAGGCCATTCTTTCCCCAAGATGGTCCCAGCCAATGAGTCAGCATGGTTAGGATACTAGTGTTGATCCATTCCTGGGGAATGAAGGATTCTTCCGAAGACCAGCCTTTGCTCCAGGACTGTATTAGTTCATTCTCATACTGTTGTAAAGAATTTCCCAAGACTGGATAATTTACAAAGAAAAGAAATGTAATTGACTTGCAGTATAGCATGGCTAATGAGGCCTGAGAAAACTTACAATCATGGCAGAACGGGAAGTAAACATGGCCTTCTTCACATGGGGGCAGGAGAGAGAAGGGCCAAGTGAAAGGGGGAAAAGTCCCTTACTAAGCCATCAGATCTTGTGAGAACTCACTATCCTGAGACTAGTATAGAGTCGCTCCCCCCATGATCTAATCACCTCTCACAAGGTCCTGTCCCCAACATGTGGGGATTACAATTTGGATTACAATTCAAGATGACATTTTGGGTGTGGACACAGCCAAGCCATATCAGAGACTCCCCATCGCTTGGCCAAAACTTTCTTAGAGTTGTGCTGTCCACTCTCCCTCCCTAATCCTTTTTCCCACTCTTTTTTCATGAATATCAGACCAACAATTTGGTCTGAAGCCAAACTAACTCAGAAATATAAAGTAAGCCATACACATAATTTTACATTTTCAAAGTAGCCACACTGAAAAAGTAAAAAGAAATAACCAAAATAAATTTTAGGTGTATCCATTTATACTTGCCAATGGTATATTTTATTTTCAAATACTATTTCAACCTACAGCCAATATTTAAAGCCATTTAGGAGATATTTTACATTCTCATATATGTGGGGGTGGGAGATCTTGTTTTTTGATACTAAGTCTTGTAAATCCAGAGTATTTTTCGTACATTTCAACTCAACCTGGTCACATTGAAAATGTTCAGTGCCACAGTCCCATGTGGCTACAGGCTACCCACTCTGTTAGTACAGTTCCCAAAGTTCTTACTGCTCCATTCCTTTTCATCTTTTGCAGGTACTCTCCTCCACAAACCTTTCACGTGTCTAACTCTGTCTTAGCATCTGCTTCTTGGAGGACGTGAACTGGCACAGTTTGCCTCATCACTTCTGCTTCAAATACTCTTAACAGGTACAGATTAAAGAAAAAAAATGTTGTTATATGACTCTCCTGCTCAAAATACTTCAGTGGCCACCCTTCATTTAGCCAAAAATCTTTCCACTTGATTTCCAGTGGCTTCCACAGTATTGCATCCTCTACGTAGTCAGTTTTACTTCAAGCACTCCCACACACACCTCCCTCAAGGCAGGTAGGTGTCCTCACTGTCCTGCAAACCAACCAACCTCGTTTTTTTACCACCTTCAATTGTCCATGCTCTTCCCATTTCCATTTCTCTATTTGCGGTTAATTTTTTAAGAGTCGCTGCTGGTATTTCCTATCTGTACATTTAATATTTTTAAATTATTCTGGATACCACTGGCATATTCATATAAGAATCTATGCATGTAATTTTCAGAAGATAAATTAATGTACTATATCTAAGTTCAATATTTATTTAACCAGTGTCAATTTACAGTAGTACCCCCTTATCAGATTTTGCTTTTTGTGGTTTTAGTTACCTGCGATCTGAAAATCTTAAGATATTTTGAGACAGAGAGAGAGAGATCACATTCACATAAATTTTATTTTAATCTATTGTCATAATTGTTCTGTTTTATGGTTAGGTATTACTGTTAATCTCTTACTGTGTGTAATTTATAAATTAAACTTTATCATAGGTATGTATGTTTGTATGTATGGGAAGAAAATATAGTATATGTAGGGCTTGGTACTATCCACAGTTTCAGACATCTACTTGGAGGTCTTGGAACATATCCTCCATAGATAAGGGAGTGCTACTGTACTCAGGATGTACTCAGTAGACAATAAACAATTGTGAACACAAAGAAGTAGAGGCTACAATTCCTGTTTTCAAGATGGGATGGTTAATTTTATGTGTCAACTTGGGTGGTCTGTGGTGCCCAGCTGTTTCGTTGAACACTAGTCTAGATGTTGCAGTAAAGGTATATTTCTGATGTCATTAACCTTTACAATTAGTTGACTTTTCATAAAACAGATTATCCTTCGTAATGTGGGTGAGCCTTATCCAATCAGTTGAAGGCCTGATGAACAAAGACTGAGGTTTCCAAAACAGGAAGGAATTCTGCCTCAAGACCACAGCATAGAAATTCTGCCTGAGTTTCCAGCCTGTTGGCTTCCCCTGCAGATTTCAGACTCAAGATTGCAGCATAAACTCTTAACTGAATTTCCAGCTATCCAGCCTGCCTTACAGATTTTGGACTTGTCAGCCCCCACAATTCTGTAAGCCAATTTTTTAAAATAAATCTCTATGTATCTATGCATGCATATATCTATACTATTGGCTCTGCTTTTCTGGAGAGCCCTAATTCACAAGAGTTTTTCTTTCAGTTGTGGAGATTAAGCAGGAAAACTTGGAAAGTTAAATGATGACACAAGACAATGTGTTGCAAAAATAAATCATTAAATTGTTAACTGTCAAATTTATACTCCAGGCCCCACATGCTCAGGTGTTGAGAAGAAAGATAAATCACAATAGTCTAGTTATCCAAATGAAAGCCCAAGTACTCAAACATTTTGGTGTTTAAATATGAAACTATTTAAAATTATAAAACTAATTTCTTAACATCCCAAACCTACCTTCTTAAAAAGCACATCCCACATTTGGTCTGTTTCAGCTTTTGATAAAATATGCTTCTGCTGAGATACAAGAGAAAGCATGACTTAGTTAAACTTGGGCAAAACTAATCTTGCAAGTTGATCAAAAACCTGCTTCACAAAAACTCCCTTGAGAATACCTCAGAAAGAACTGAAAAGATCCCAGTCTAAATCAGGACAGAAAACTATGGTTTTCCAATGTTGCGCGCGCACACACACACACACACACACACACACACAAAGGCTGCCATGTGCTTTATTAGAGAGGCAATTTTATTTTAACAAGGGGTTTATTAAAAGGCTAACTTGTTTCATTTTCCCTGTTTCATCCTCCTTTTAACCACACCCATACCCTTTTTTGCAAAACACTTTTAAATTTGGCAAACTCAGCTCTACCTCCACTTTAGGTCGCAGCAGACAAAGTTGAGATTTGTGGTTGTTTAATCATAATTAATCAATGGGATGCATAACCCAGAAGAAAAATCAATAATAAAGAAAACGTTATATAAAAAGTCTAACATCTGATAAAGGACTGTTATCCAAATGTACAAAGAACTCTTAAAACTCAACAATAAGAAAGCAAACAACCTGATTTTTAAAATGGGAAAAAACCTGAACAAACATTTCACCAAAGAAGATAAAGGTGGCAAGTAAGCATAAGAAAAGATGGTCAACATCACGTCATTAGAGAACTGCAAATGAAAACAACAATGAGGTATCACTACACACCTGTTGGAAAGGCCAAAATCCAAAACAGGGACAATACCAAATGCTGGCAAGGATGTGGTGTGATAGGAACTCTCATTCATTGCTGGTGAGAATGCAAACTGGTACAGCCAATTTGAGGACAGTTTGGCAGTTTTTTTCCAAAATGAAACACAGTCTTACCATTTGATCCAGCAATTCTGCTCCCTGGTGTTTACGCAAATGAATTAAAAACATATGTCTAAACAAAAACCTGCACACGGATGCTTACAGCTGCTTTATACTTGCCAAAACTTGGAAGCAACCAAGATTTCCTTCAGTAAATGAATGGATAAACTGGTACCTGCAAGACAACAAAATATTCAGCACAAAAAAAAAAAATGAGCTAAGAAGCCATGAAAAGAATGGAGGAAACTTAAATGCATGTTACTAAGTCAAAAAACCCAATCTGAAAAGGCTACATTTTATATAACTCTAAGACATTCTACAAAAGGCAAATCTATGGAGACCGTAACAATATTAGTAGTTGTTGGGATCTGGTGGAGAGGAAGGTAGAAATAGGTGGAGCAGAGGGGATTTGGGGTGCAGTGAAACAACTGTGTAGGAGTCTGTAATTGTGGATACGTGTCATAATACATTCATCTAAACCCATAGAATGTGCAACACCAAGAGTGAGCCTTAATGTTAACGATGGACTCCCAGCAATAATGAGGTGTCGGTGTCAGTTCATTGATTGTGACAAATGTACTACTGTGGTGCAGGATGTCCATAGTGAGGGAGGGTGTCCATTTTGAGAGAGAGGGAGGAATATATCAGAACTCTCTGTATTTTATGCTCAATCTTGCTAAACCTAAAACTAAACTGAAAAATAAAGTTTATTACTTTTTAAAATCCTCATGTCTTAGCTCTACTTTGATTGCAAATAATCTGTGAACGGACTATAGACCAAGGCTTTCAAATTTCACAAAGCCCTGCACAGCAACACCTTATCTTACCTTGCACTCCTTCAGAAAGACCCACATTTTCCAATTCATTAACAGTCTTCACAACCTCTCCATGAGTATCTTCTCACTCTCTCCTCCTCACCCCTAAGCAACTCCTTTGCTCATAGAGGATGGGGAAGGAGAATCAATCTAATCATGAGATTTAATCAATTTAAAGTAGTTATGAATGGCTGAAATTTCTATGAAATGAAAATCATGTTAATTGAAACCTCAAAGGTGTGCAGAGGTGAGTTTGTAATGCGGAGCACCCTCTGGGCCTTGGATCGCCTCTAAGCTGCCACCGTCAACCCTTCCCATTCATCATCTCACAGACTCAGCAAAATAACCAGGCATCCCACTTTTGAAAATACCATTAGTGAGTGTCCAGTCAGGTGATACGAGTCAAAATGTTCCATATCTGTGAATTCTATACTTTGTGATAGTCCCCAGTGATGACGACAGTTAAGTGCTTATAAGAGTTGAATCTAGATGGTGCTAGAACATTTTTCAGCTAACAGGCCAATGGAGCTAACGTCCTCAGTGAATTAGACCGTACTAATCACCATTACCCTGCTCATTCCCACAAAATGTCAGTCTGTCAGTTACCAGTATTAGCACTTCAAAATTTGCATTGGGCAGCATTATCACATGGCTTTAATGCTCTGTTAGTGGATTGGCCATATGTGCCAATTGCCTGTGACATCCCAAGTTACACCTCTTTTACCAGCAAATTATTAATAGCTCCCCCTTTCACTCTCAAGAGCATCCCCTTTGGGGCAGTAAACAATAAGATCCCTGGGAGGAATATTGAGTGTCAACTTGATCAGATTAAAGGATGCAAACCATTGTTTTTGGGTGTGTCTATGATGGTGTTGCCAAAGAAGATTAACATTTGAGTCAGTGGAATGAGAAAGGCAGAGCCACCCTCAATCTTGGTGGGCACCATCTAATCAGCTGCCGGTGTGGCTAGAATAAAAGCAGGCGGAGGAATGTGGAAGGACTAAACTGGCTGAGTCTTCCACCCTTCAGCTTTCTCCCGTGCTGGATGCTTCCTGCCCTCCAACATCAGGCTCCAAGTTCTTCAGCTTTTGGACTCCTGGATTTACACCAGTGGTTTGCCAGGGGCTCTCTGGCCTCCAGCCACAGACTGAAGGCTGCACTGTCAGCTTCCCTACTTTTGAGGTTTTGGGACTGGGACTGGCTTCCCTGCTCCTCCGCTTGCAGATGGTCTGTTGTGGGACTTCACCTTCTGATTCTGTGAGTCAACACTCCTTAATAAACTCGCCTTTATATATAAATCTATCCTATTATATCTATCCCTCTAGAGAACACTGACTAATACAGAGAGAAGCTGACCTGCTATTTTAATAGACTTTTCACTGAATACCGTAGAAAGAAGGCAGTAAGTCTACAGCTACTGTATTAGTCAGGATTCTCCCGAGAAATAGAAGCAATAGGATGTGTATACATAGAGAGAAAGAGATTTAATTTCAGGTGTTGACAACAGTTCATGTGAGAAAAACTCAGGGGTTTAAATTAATCTCTTGTCGATATGCCCAATATTGCTGTTACCAAAAAGAAACAACAACAACAAAAACAAAAAAATGCAAATAAAGAATATTTGAGAAAAAGTAGATTATCCTGCCCTAGGGATATCACAATTTCTCCACATTTTTGGCTAGCCAGGTTGTAACTTCCCTATTTTGTCTGGTTCTGAGCACATTTTAAGAGGTCTTGATGAAGCACAGAGCTTTTAGAAAAATATAGTAAGAAATATCATGGCAACGGACCATCGAGATAGCATGAATATCCGGATGTCTCCAAGTGCCAAAGTGTTAGGGCAGTATATTTTGGTGTGGTGTGAGGAAGAATTTCCCAACTACTGGAGTACAATAGGCCACTTCAGGAAGTTGTGAGTTCACTCTCTTCAGAAGAATCTAACAAATTTGAATAACCTTTTTGAGTGGTATCATGATGTGTGGAAGGATAAACTCTACATGACTTCTAAGTTCCTTCTCAATTCTAAGCACTTCTGTTTAAATAGTCTGTAATTAAAAGTTGTTATTATCTTCAAAAGAATTCCTCTTAGGCAGTGAACTGACATCACAAAACATAACTGCTTGGAATCAATGAAATCCTGACACAGAAGATGTTGGCAGATGCCAAGACATCAAAGAAGGGCTGAAGTTACTCAGCAGGCAAACGAATGTGGTAAATTTGCCAATTTTGAGGCACCACCAATAATACAATGTTGAGATTCTGATATGCACCCCAAATACTGAAATAAGTATACATGCTTATTCTGCTATTTAACAGATCTATAGCATGGGGCAATGACAAAGACATAAGCTGAGAGATGTGAAGAAAGCGCCATGATCTGAATTTAAGATATTCAGGAATTAGATTTTTTTGAAATTCTGCTAAGGAAAATTTTTCTTACTGTGAATCTGAGTGTAGAAAAAAAATTTAGAATTACAAGTTTCCAAATGCTCAAATATCTTTCTACTTGGTGTTAAAAAAGAACTTTAAACATTTGTCAGTCTTTGCTGTGTTACTTACCCAACCATTCCATCTCCTCTTTGCCATGTGTGTCTATCAAAACTCAGTTCGCTTCACACTTCATGTGGTACATCTTGGAAAAAGCAATCCACTATTGGCCTTAAGAATTTCTGCATTTGCTTGCTGAATACACCAAGAATACAGGCCCCTGACCACTCTCAGCCCAAGCCATTTCTCTGAGCTGGATTTTCCACCTTGAGAAACGAGGGCAACTTCTCTCCTAAGACAAAGACCAAGCTTGCTCCTGCTTATTACAAAAGTGGCAGATTGTCCAAGCTTGGAGTTCCTCTCCTGTAATGCAAGTCACTGCATGTCCAAGCATCCATCTGTGCCATCCCCTGTGTGCAACTCAGGGACACGAAGCTCTGTCTACTGCTGTTGCCTTTGCAATAATTTTTTTTTTTTTGAGAGAGTCTTACCTGTTATCCAGGCTGGACTGCAGTGGTGCAATCTCAGCTCACTGCAAACTCTACCTACTGGGTTTAAGCAATTCTCTGCCTCAGCCTCCCGAGTAACTGGGATCACAGGCGTGTGCCACCACACCCAGCTAAGTTTTGTATTTTTAGTAGAGACAGTGTTTCACCATCTTAGCCAGGCTGGTCTTGAACTCCTGACCTCATGATCCTTGTGCCTCAGCCTCCCAAAGTGCTGGAACTGCAGGCATGAGCCACCGCACCCAACCATACTAAAATTTTTTAGCTCTGACCCAGAAGTCTCATGTCTTCTGCCAATATTCATGAAATAAGAAAAAGGCTGGGCCGGGCGCGGTGACTCACGCCTGTAATCCCAGCACTTTGGGAGGCCGAGGCGGGTGGATCACGAGGTCAAGAGCTCGAGACCATCCTGGTCAACATGGTGAAACCCCATCTCTACTAAAAATACAAAAATTAGCTGGGCATGGTGGTGCATGCCTGTAATCCCAGCTACTCAGGAGGCTGAGGCAGGAGAATTGCCTGAACCCAGGAGGCGGAGGTTGCGGTGAGCCGAGATTGCGCCATTGCACTCCAGCCTGGGTAACAAGAGCGAAACTCCGTCCCAAAAAAAAAAAAAAAAGAAAAAGGCTAACTCATAAGTTTGGAAGTAGGACAAAATCTCAGGACATTTACAGTTCTTAACAATACAATTGGAGAAGTGACTAATAATTATACTTCCCTTTTTCACCCCAAAACTGATCCCGACATTGATTGGTTCAGTCGGGTGTTAAGCTATTGAACAGAGGAAAGTATTGAAAGGAGAAGGATCAGAAAAGAAATGTGTTGGTGCCTAGGAGCAGTGGCCAAAATTGAGCACTGACACGGAAATTCTGAAAAGATTCAAGCAGTAAAGACAAACTCCATAACCGTGTCTGAGACCAGGCCTGCCTACCTTTTTCAGAAAAAAAAAAAGCTAAAGTCTATATCTTATTCCTCTGAACATTTCTTTTGGTAATTTATTCTAATGAATATGTATGTATTGAAAGGCCTGGGGAAAGACTAAAGAGAGAACGTTTTCAGAAGACATCTATGGGTCAGAGTGGCTGGGACTCTAGCTATTATTCTGTAAGTTATTTTATATTCTAAATAAAATTATCTTTCCCTTGTTCTACATTTATTCATGTGCTCACAAAGCTCATTTTCATGATCTCTTGAGCTCTATTCCAGCTACATCTTTATTCTGCATCTCCTTGTCTACTAAAGTTATAATATTTGCGAACCTTCTCCAATAAGATAAAAAAAAGGAACAGTTACATCCTCTGCCCAGTTGAAGACTTCCACTTATCTGAGAATAACCCACATTTAGGTGAGCCTCCTATATTTATGCAGTCACTCAGCATTCAACCAATATTTACTGAGCACTTTCCATCTGCCAGGCACTGTTGTAAAGAGCTGGAAATATGCAGTTAACGAGACAGAAAGGAGCCCGTGCTAGTGGGGGCCTGGAAGCAGGAAGGAAGCATTAAATGCATGTTCTCAGACATGGCCAAAAGTGGAATAGGGTAATGGGACAAAGAGTACACAAACAAAGATTATTTTATGTTAGGTGAATATAGAAGGTGTTGCTGAGATCACACTTAGAAAGTGAAAGAAAACCAAGCACTTGGGCACCCAGGGGTAAAATGTTTCGGGCAGAGGAAACCACAAAGGCAAAGGAGTGAGTAGCCCATCTGAAGGACAGAGTGCATCAGCTCAGCTAGACTGAGGAGGGCCCTGAGGGGAAAGCACTGAGAGGTCTAGACGATCCCCCCACAGTCATCTGGAGGTAAGATCTGAGGGAAACCAAGGCTGGGAGTCCTGTGAGCAAAATAAATAACTATCCAATCATGTGTGTTCTCCTGGGTTGATCTTAAAACGGTTAGAGTACTGAGAAGCATACTCCCAGAATTACTTAGAAGCTTCTCAGTAATGGATGTTCACCAACTTCACAACAATGTGTAGGACACATTATGTCCCTGCGTTTCCTCAGCCATGTCATGTCATTTCCAACAGTCATCTTATCAGAAGTAGAAATAACAAAGAAAGAACAGAGAATAATTCTGGGACATCAGACCATGGAATTACTGGATTAACTATTGTTATTACTGATTGAGCCTTGAACAATGCAAGCGTTAAGAGCACCAAACCCTCTGGTAATCAAAAATCCAGGTAAGGCCAGGCACGGTGGCTCATACCTGTAATCCCAGCACTTTGGGAGGTGGAGGCAGGTGGATCACTTGAGGTCAGGAGTTCAAGACCAGCCTGGCCAACATGGTGAAACCCCGTCTCTACTAAAAATACAAAAATTAGCTGGGTGTGGTACCATGCACCTGTAATTCCAGCTACTCGGGAGGCTAATGTGACAGGATCGCTTGAACCCAGGAGGCTGAAGTTGCAGTGAACCGAGATGGTGCCACTGTACTCCAGCCTGGGTGACAAAGCGAGATTCTGTCTCAAAAAATATATATTATGTGTAACTTTTGACTCCACAAAAGCATAACCACTAATAGCCTACTGTTGACTGGAACCCTTGATGACCATGTAACCCGTCAATTAACACATATTTTGTATGTTATATATATTATATACTGTATTTAAGCTAGAGAAAGAAAATGTTATTTAAAAACTCTTAAGGAAAGAAAATACACTTACTATTTATAAACTGGAAGTGGATCATCACAGAAGTCTTCATCCTCGCTGTTTTCACACTGAGTAGGCTGAGGGAGAGAAGACAGGGGTGAGTATTGCTCTCTCAGAGGTGACAGAGGTGGAAGAGGTGGAGGATGGAAAATGGAAAAGGGATGGCCAGAGAGGCAGGCACACTCAAGATAACTTTTGTGGGAAAAAATCCACGTATAAGTTGACCTGTGCAGGTCAAATCTGTGTGGTTCAAGGGCCAACTGTAATATCAAAAGCACCGGAAAACAAAGTTTATGCACCTGTGAGCCCTGGAGTAGACCGAGGTGGGAGAAGGGAGAAAAAAGCATCCTCCAGGTAACCGGCATCAGATCCTGTGAGAGTATTAGGGCCCTACCTAGAGAAAGGACGTCATTTAGAGAGCAACAGAAGATAAGAGGACAAACATGGTCCCTTCTTTGTCTTGGTTCCATCTTTCCACTGGATGTGAAGAGACAAGAATGTCTAGTATTAGCTCCCGTTGGAAGTTTTTAATAAAGGCATTAAAGCTGACACTGGGTCTCATCCAACTAACTGAACAGAAGAGGGATAGTTCTTTAACATTTTTATGTAGTATTAAGCATTATCTCAACAAGCAAACAAATGTTAAGACCAGAAATAATTGGCCCATAATTCCATCATTTTAATAAAATTTAATTCAATATAAATTTTAATTTTTTCTATCTTCATTTCTAATCTTTTTATATAAACTCACATATATAAAATTGTTGTAATACTTTTATAGGTAGAATTTCATGTTCTTATAAAGATTTTCTTTGCTTTTCTTTTTTCTTTAGAGGAGGAGGAGGAGAGAGTTGGCTTCATTTCTGGTTATCCAAGTGGGCTGCACTGTCTGGGTAGAATACAACTCTGGCTTTTAAATTTTCACAACAAAATGACAACGCTGCCTTCTGAGCATCTGGTCTCTAAGCACATGGTTCTTTTTTTTTTTTTTTTTTTTTTTTTTTCATTATTTCAATGAACACTTTTATTGTTTATTTAATGGATCATCAATTTCACCTCCCTCCCTACAAATGGAATTTCATCTTGTTTTCATGCTGAGTAGTGAAACAGTGACAAAGCTAATCAGAATAAGCTACATCAAAAGAGAGCTAAGCTAACACAGCTCACTAACAGGCAAAATATAAATATATGCATTCTAGAATGCACAATGGTTTAGTCACTAAGAAATTCAAATGGGATGTTGAAGAATGTAGGCATATCCAAGAGCTGAGCTACTTTGCCAAGGCCTTGGAGAGCCCAGAGTGACCCTTCCTCGCCATCCTGGGTGGAGCTAAGATTCTCCCTTTTCTCAGCAACATAGACTTTTTGCAGGACGAGTACCTGTCAGAGAAACCAACTGTAATTCAAAACCTCCCTTATATCCAATATGAGAGTCAAATAGCCAAGCAAACCACCTATTCTTTTAGGTTTTCCAAGCTCTATCTTGGTATTGCTAGATCATCAGAAAGTGAAGTTTCAGAATCACACGATCTCAACTCTCCAATGTCACATTATGTTTTGTATAAAGGGTTGATACCAGAAGATTTCATGCGAGAAGCACCTTTTTGCCTTTTTCATTGTGAGACAGATTTACCTATGAAAAAAAAGACTCACATTGTAAATGTGTTGTGCAGTTTTGTTCTAGAAAAAAGTCGCCCTCTGCAAAGCTTTTTCATAGGCTTCCTTTTTCTAAAAATTAAAGCATAAAATCAGGATGATGCAACCCCAATGCACAGGGTGGTTTGGCTCAGCTGCCTGGAAAGTCAGCCACATTTGTGACCCATTATAGCAAGCATTCCGCCTCAGATTATCTGTTAACATCTCTTCCTGCTCTTTATAAACAATTTTCTTTTAACTTCATCAATTTTACAATAATTTTTATATCGTATTAAATCCTCTTAGAGAAAGAGGGTATAATACATATAATATGCACTAAAGGTATATAAAGGGCACTTCAGGGGATCAGGACAATTCCATGGACCGAGGGGTCAAGCCTTTAGTGATTTCGTCACAGCGTTCAGATTGGAGAAAGGAGGGCATTTCTGCAAAAATACTGGTTGAACAAATTTAGTAAAGAAATCTTCTCTGTAATACAAATATTTGCCTAACCATAATGAAGGACTGCTTGGGGCAAAGAGGGGAGCATGAAGTTGCAAAGACAGGGTCAGTCCTAGAGCGCTTTAAATATCAAGCTCATGAGTTTAATTTCTAGCCTCTAAGTAATTTTTGAGCAAGGATGTGGCTGATGAAATTGTCTAGATAATTATGACCAAGATGCTATCATCAGTAGATCTACATTTCTCTGGAGGATAATTCATGTGTTGCATGGATGGTGCAAGGTTGTTTTTAGACATTAAAATTTAAGTCCCACCAGGGTATCTTGGTGGAAATGCCCAGTAGATTGTGAGACAGGAGTCTGGAGCTTGTCAGAGAAACAGATTTTTGGAAATTATCCACATAGAAGAGCATTAGAGAATCAATAAGAGAAGACGAATTCTCTGGACTCCTTCTCCTTCAACAAATATTTAAAATAACCCTAAAGGGCAGAGACATGCAGAAGGAGACAGATTAAGTTCTGAATTAGAGGGCATGCAGGGACAACAGGACACTTGAATGCCCTCAAAATTGATGCCTTCTCTCAGTCCAACAAAGACTAAATTTAGAATGGTCTTTCAGTGCTCCATTACCAGATTACAGAGTTAATGAGTAATCGTTTCTTTAGAGGTTTTTTTTTGGCATGCGGATAAAAAATAATGATGCAGAGAAGCTAAATAAAGGAAGAAAATGTGTGTTATCCATAAACCGGGAAAACAAATTCTTTAGGGAGTAAAAAAAAGAGCGATACTGCCAACTCATGAAGAGAAGGCAGTGCCTCAAGGTTGTTCAGTGATACCTTATATGGCAAATAGTATTCAGTGTCAAGAGGAAAAAGCTCACACCGTGGGAAGCCACAGCCCTCTGTTAAAATCACTAAGAGAATGAGAGAAAAGGAGAAAATAGAGGTAACACTGGCACCTTTACAGCAAAGGTAGGACCTTTGGAATGTGGGACTCAGATACATGATAAATGAGCCACATAAGTTACACTCAAAAGCAGCCTGGTGTTCATGGGCTATCGTTGGAAATGGTTAGTCTGAAACTGGCTGAGTGCAAAAGAGAATGGTGTGGAATGGGAAGTTCAATGTGACCTATAGGAAGATGGAGGTCAGAATTGTAGAGGAGAAACTATAGAAGATGAAACTGGAGACCTGAAGATTAGGGTTTGGGCTCCGCCTCATAGGTAATGGACTTTATCGGAAATTTGTAAGAAAGGGGAAACAACAAATTCCTATTTATGATGGAAAATAGGGCTCCTGTGCAGATGCACACACTGCCTGCCCAGACTCCAGCAGGAGGGAGGCTAGTTAGAAGTTTTGTAATGGGTGAACAGGGGCTGATGAGGGCCTATGCTAAGGAAATCACAGGAGAATGAGGGTGGATGGGAGGAGGAATATGTGGCATTATTCTTCCAGTAGAGTCATGGACTTTAGGAAGCAGATCTCTTTTGAGTCAACTTTTGAGCAACCATTCCTCTTGTTTCCTTTGCGTCTTCGTATGAATCAGTCAGCCAGGCAATACAACTGCTCAGAGGTGAGAGGAAGCACATACCTAGGCAATACCACCTTGCTTAGCAAAACGGAATGTAGAACCTCCAGGGCTTACTGCAGTGCTTAAGAAAGGTGTTAATAGGCCAGTCACAGTGGCTCATACCTGTAATCGCAGCACTTTGGGAGGCCAAGGATTTCTTCAGCCCAAGAGTTTAAGACAAACCTGGGCAACAAAGGGAGACCCTGTTTCTAAAAAGAATTAAAAAAAAAATAAGCCAGGCATGGCATGCCTTCCTGTAGTCCAACTACTCAGGAGTGCTAAGGTGGGAGGACAGCTTGAGTTCACGTGGTTGAGGCTGCAGTGAGGGCTGATTGTGTCATTGTACTCCAGCCTGTGTGACAGAGAGTGACCCTGTCTCAGAGACAAAAAAAAAAAAATACTGCTAATACATGGACTCCTGTTGCCATCACCCTCAATGTCCTCTTCGTTTTGAGTTTCTCTTTTGATTGTCATACTCCCAACAAGTGGGTTCCAGGTGTGTTCATGTGTTGGGAGTATGACAAGGTAGACATGGTAGTCTACCTTTAAGCATTGATTGTACACAGACAAAGAGCTCTTTTCAATGCTTCCCCTTAGCACTGACAAAAAAATGCACTGATAACTGAGAATCAAAAGGAAAAGCTTGAAAGAGATTACCGCATCCTTTAAGTGCCACCCCATAGCAAGCTGTCAGGTCAGACCACAAGTGTGGTAGAAAGCTTCAGAGTCTGAATTCACACTGATCTGGGTTATATTCAAATCTTCTTTCTTCTACATAGTCTTATGGTCTTAGCCAGGTCCTTCAATGCTCTAATATGATTCCGAGGCAAGTGGACACAACTTCAGAGATAACATTTGAAAAGCAACTGGCACTATATGAGCATGCGTATTTGTTAGTAATTAATTTTGCTGCTAGCAAAAGAGACCCAACTCCAGTAGGTTTATTCATAAACCCACACAAGGGTTTGTTCTCCTACAGAGAAATCCAGAAGTAGGCAGTCCAGGCAGGCATGACAACCGCAGAAATCGTTAGAGACCCAGAGGTCCCTTCTCTTCCACCTTCAAAGTCACCTCAGGGCCAAGATGGCTGCTGGGCACAGGAAAGAAGAATGCACGCCTTCCTTCTAAGGGGGAGTAACTTCCACTTAGGACTCACTGATCAGAACTTGAGTCATATGATCATATCTGATATAGTTGGGATACGTGTCTCTTCTAAATCATTTGTTGACATGCAATCCCCAGTGTTGGAGGTGAGGCCTGGGGCAACGTGTCTGGATCCCTCGTGGCTTGGTGCTGTTCTCACAGTAGTGAGTGAGTTCTCCTCAGATCTGGTTAAGTGTATGGTACCTCTTCCCTAACACTCTCTCTAGCTCTGCTTTCCCCACGTGAAGTGCCTTCTCCCACTCCACCCACCACCATGAGTAAAAGCTCCCTGAGGCCTCCCCAAAAGCTGAGCAGATGCCAGCATCATGCTTGTACAGCCTGCATAACTGTGAGCCAATTAAACCTCTTTTCTTTATAAATTACCCAGCCTCAGGTATTTCTTTATAGCAATACAAGAATGGCCTAATACAATATCTAATTGTGAAGTATGCAAATCTAGCTGAAAATCTAGTTTTTAGCTGGGCACACTGCCCTGGGTTCTTTTACAAAACAGGAAAAATTGACATTTGATTAGTAATTAGCACTGTCTGGTACAACTTTTATTAAATGTTAGTCCCCTTCTCTCTCAATATAAAAGTATTCATTGCAGGGCTGGGCATGAAGGCTCACACCTATAATCCCAGCACTTTGGGAGGCCAAGGTGGGTGAATCCCTTGAGCCCAGAAGTTTGAGACCAGCCTGGCCAACATAGCAAAACCCCTCCTCTACTAAAAAGACAAAAATTAGCCAGGCATGTTGGTGGGTGCCAGCAATTCTAGCTACTTGGGAGACTGAGGCAGGAGAATCACTTGAACCCGGCAGGTGGGAGGTTGTAGTGAGCCAAGATTGCACCACGGCACTCTAGCCTGAATGAAAGAAAAAGACTCACCCTCAAAAAAAAATTAATTGTGAAATTTCATATTATATCTTCAGCTTTTATTGATCAGTGGCATAATAAATGGTCAAATAAATAATATTTTTGCATCTGTTAAGAAATTATTAATATATCATCTAAAATGCTCAATATTCCATGACTTAGGCAATAAATTAGTGCCAGACCAAAAATCCGTCTCTCCTGATTGAAGAAATTTTTTTGATTTGTTTCTCCTTTTATTAAATGAAAGGTATGATTTCCTCCTTTGTTTATGCTGGATAATATTTCACTGTGTGCACAGACCATGTTTTTCTTTTTTTTTTTTTCCTTTATAGATTAAAAAAAAAAGAAAGGTATATATTTTTAATTTTGTCATATTTTGCTTTGGCTTGCCATTTTGCAGTCCATTTTACCATCATTTTTAGTCTAAATTTTAGATACGATCATCTTCCAAACATTTTATTAATTGGCTCTTCTACTTTTGTTCTTATATTAATAATTCTTATGACATTTGCACCTGAGATTCTTTCGGAAGTTTAGGGAGGCTGAAGTAACAAATAAATCCAAAGATCTGGTACTTGTTCAGTGAATTCCTTTGAACTGTTCTTTGGCTCCGATGCTCCAATGTTTAAATAATGACCAGTTTATTGCAAAATTTAGCTTCCAAGGCACCATATGAAGAGAACTACCATGAAACTAATGCCAGTGATGTTTTGGGATCTGGAAATACAATAAAGAGTTTTTATTCATTTCAAATATGATGCAACTGAGTAAGCAACAAACTATAGTGAAATCCATTTTAAGAAACGTTAAAGCCTTGTAAAAATTTTCAAAACTAGAATTGAATTGTAGCCAAGCACTTTCAAGAAACTAAATCTAATCTAACAAGAAACAGGAATTGCTACATGAATACATTTAATAAAATGGACATTTGAGAGAGAAAAAAATCACAAGAGAAATGGAAAAACTCATAAGATTAAAAAACAAAGTGCCGCCTTTGAGGTTATTTAGATAGCAAAATGCTGGAAAAGATAACAGACGAGGATTGCTCAGTGGTCACGGCATTTTTTAAGAAAGGCGATATAGTAGGGTTTCTGTCTTTAGGACAAATTAAGACAATTCTTTTTTTCTCAGCTATTCAGAGCACATAATAAGAGGTGAAGGAATAAGCTGAGGCAAAAAAACGAATTCTATCTTTAGTGAGAAAGAGAACCGTTGATTAAAAATGAATCTTCTTTTCCCTTTACCTCATATACTGATATGATTTGGCTCTGTGTCCCCACCCAAATTTCATCTCAAATTGAAATCCCCATGTGTCAAGGGAGGCAGCTGGTGGGAGGTGATTGGATCATGGTGGCGGTTTCTCCCACGCTATTCTCGTGATCGTGAGTGAGTTCTCATGAGAGCGGACGGCTTTAAGTGTGGTACTTCCTCTCTCTCTCTCTCTCCCTCCACCATGTAAGACATGCCTTGCTTCCGCTTCACCTTCAGCCATGATTGTAAGTTTCCTGAGGCCTCCGCAGCCAGGAAGAACTGAGTCAATTAAACCTCCTTTCTTCATAAGTAACCCAGTTTCAGGTAATATCTTCATAGCAGTGTGAGAACAGACTAATACACACATCTATCCTGACTTCCCATCCAACACTCTGCCTCTGTATTGACCTGTTTCCTTGCAGCTCCACAACTGTGCAGTGAATAGCACATTTCTGTGTTTTCTCTCATGACCTTCCCTCCTTAGGAAGTTTTTACATAGCTGTACCTTTACCATTCTTCCAGGACCATCGAAAGCCTTATGTTTTCTGCCAGTTACTGCCCTCAATATAATCTTTATTTAAATTCTCCAGCACTCAGGCTCTGCACAACACAGCACTTAATTACGTACAGACTGACAGTATTTGAGGTTGTTTTACATATGTTGGTCTTGGAACTAGAAGGAAGCTGCCTGGAGACAGAAGCCACTTTCCCTGTCTCTGATGACATACTGTGCCTCATGCAAGCCCAGCACAGATTAGTGTCAGTTGTAGAGAAGGCAACCCAAACCCTATACTTCCATGTATATGTTTTTCCATTGTTTTCTTTGTATGTCATTTAACATATGCAATTATTAACTCTCCCAGTAACAAGCTACCATTGACACCTGACCATTTTTTCATTTTCTTGGGAAATCTCCTTCTTCAGAACCAGAGCAGTAGGGCAAGGAAAGAGCTGGAGTTGAGGGATTCAAATTGAATGGGTTCTAAATTCAATGACAAGTCTTTATGAAAGAAGAAGAAAAAGAAACAGACATGTGGGAGAAATACATGCAAAGACAGAGGCAGAGACGAAGGCGACAAGCCTATGCAATGACAAGAATGGGCAGCAGTCACCTCAAGCTGGAAGAGACAGGAAGGATTCTCCCCAAGAGCTCTCAGAAGAAACAGCGCACTGCCAGCATCTAGATTTTGGACTCCTAGCTCTAAAACTGTGAGACAATAAATTTCTATTGCTTTAAGCCACCAAGTTCATGGTAATTTGTTACAGCAGCTATAGAAAGCTAATATAGCCCCCTGTGGAACTTTATATTTTAGTAAAGATACAAAATAAACTAAGAAGAAAGTGTAATATAGTGGGGAGCACAGTAAGAAAATAAAACAGGACAATGTGAAAGAGTGTTGCCAAGAGCTACTTTCGATTAGATGGTAAGAAAGCCTCCATTTAATCTCTTCCAGTCTTCCTAGAAAAAAAGATTATGATGTCCAGATTCATTAATTTGTTAAGCAGTTTTTCCATGCTCATATTAAAGATTATTTTCTTCAGTTTATTTGTATTATAATTTTCCTTCCTTCTTTTTCTTTCTTTCCTTCTTTCCCTCTTTCTTTCTTTCTTTCTTTCTTTCTTTCTTTCTTTCTT